>NW_022437029.1:7654709-7688762 GCF_009761245.1 Sapajus apella | reverse complement strand
TATATATATGTTAAGTTATAAACATCTTTGATTAGCTATCCAGGCAACAATGGCAAATTGAAGACTAGATGTAAATGTTTGGTGGTCAACTAACATAAAAAAGTAAGATATTAATTTGGAAATTATGAATATATAGACTTCTTTAGCAAAGTCTTTTGTATTGCCTTCTAGTTTTAATTCTGCTGAAATCTACACGCATGCCCAAATACAGAGAAGAAGAGGCCCTTACGGCACTCAGGTAGGTGCTGACAGATCGCAGTGGTTGAAGAACCAGTCTTTACCAGGGAGAGGCTGTTCCCTGGACCTCTTTCCTCTTTCCCTGCCTCCGTGGTTGCTAACTCTGTGATTGGTTCACCCTGCAGGGCCTGGTTGTCATCTAGCCACTTGAGTTTACAAGCACACTCACTTTGTTTTATAATGGGGAATCACACTGTAATTAGAATTTTAAAAAATGTGAAAAATAAACGGTCCATCTTCAGTCCATTGACCACTTGAAAGGAACCACCTGAAAGAAGCTTCGTCGTCGTTTGAATAAGCAGTACTGAATAACAGGCATCAGCACGCCAGCACTGAGCGTTCTATAGAAACATATGATACTCATTGAACCTTAGGTTTCTCATGAAGTAACAGAATAAAATAAGGTGACATCATATGGAGTAAAATAAACATATTATTTTTAATATTGCCAGCAATATCCATGATACAGATGTGACTAGCAGAAATCTTTTTTGTTAAAATGATAAGAAAATTTTCTTATAGATCATACACAAAGAACAACATGGTGAAAACTACAATTATGTTTTTGTTTTTCATTTGTTTGGAATTAGTGAGTGCTTGTGTTTCTGGTTAAGAGCAACCTTTAATTCGGCAATTCATAAAATTCACCAGAAAACTGATAAATATTTGAAAGACATTTCATTCTACAGCGTACTGCATTTGTATCATCAGGTAACTTTGATACACATGTTAGTTTGGGGGATTAGGGAACAAAAGCAACATATTCAAATGAATTCCTCTAATATTAAAAACAGATATCGACTAGTGTACCAGGAATTTTACTCTTGCTGTTCATTTGAAGCTCTGTTCTGCCCTCGTAAATCAGAAACTCATCCAAATGATATTTTCAGCATGTGAAATGTGAATATGAGCCCTGCTGCTTGTAAATAGCGCGGATTTTCTCAGAGCTTAAAATCACTATTGATGCATTATTTTATGTTAGTTGATTGGAAATCATACCTAAAGTTTTTCTAGATCTCTATTATATCAATTTTTAAGAAAAGAAATTAGTAACCACAGTTCCCCTTCCTATTTGGTTTATTTATTTTAACAATAGAAACCAAACTATTTTACTTTCCAGAGAATTTTAGAAAAACACCACGGAATTGGGAGCTCGGTTAAAAAAAATAGTTTCAGGAAACAAAAGGACTGGCAATGCTTAATTTTTTAAGCTAAGTGATGATATGTAAATATGTATCATATTGTTCCCTATACTTTTTTGGAGGTCAAAATATTTCATAATCAGAAAAATACGGGCCAGTAGTTGAGCTATTCAAAAAAGTGGGTGTATAAATAAATAGTTTTTTATTTATGACGGTGACCATAAATTTCTCCACGTGTGTCCTGGCTACAGTTGTACTCACAACTTAATTTGTAACGGACTCTGTTTCAGGTTATGACTGGCAAAACCATGGAAGACCATTGAAGGATGCTGGACTTTCCAAAGTGGGTTAGAAATGCTCCAGTTGCTTCCCTTGCTTGGGGCCCACCCCCATACTATTTTAATCGCTTTATCTTACCTACAACCAGTCAGCAACAACAGAGCACAGTTTGGGGGAAATTCTGGAATGGTGTAGTGAGAACCTCTGTAAATCCAGTCCTCTATTAAAAGGACTAAAAATGTTGGCAAAAATTTTCAACAAGAAACTTTTTCCATCTCTGGAAATTAACCAAAAACTTCCAACATCTCTGAAAAGCATTAATTTATGCGAAGTTGCTGCATCTTGTAAGGAATAGAATGGTTAGTGGCTTCACATTGGCCTACCCCTGTTCTCCTCCCTTAAGCGCTGTGCCAACCTCGAAAGCCATTTGCCACACAACCAAGCAGTTGTAAAAGCCAGCAGGCTGCCAGTCCCTGATTGGGGATGGAAGTTCCTCAGAAGATGCCACCCCAGTGCTTTACCACTATCTGACCTGTCTTGAAGCTCCCTGGAAAAGCCCCATTTAGGGGCATTGTAATTATTTGACTTGATTCAGAGCTTTCTCTGCAGAGAAAGCCCTATCTCTGGGGTGTTTTTCAACCAACCAGTCAGCAACAATTATTTAATATTGCAGCAGCCTGAGCTGCAATACCAGCTGGGACAAATAAGAATCCAACTCCAGAAAAAATAGAAAATATTAATGGACTCATAACAAGTAAAGAGATTAAATTAGTAATTCAGAAACTTCCCACAAAGAAGAGACCAGGCCCAGATGGCTTCACTGCCAAACATTTAAGAAAAATTAATACAAATCCTTTACAAAACTCTACCAAAAAATAGAATAGGAGGAAACACTCCTCAGTTCTTTCTATGAAGCCACCATTACCCAAATATCAAAACCAGACACAGACATCACAAGAAAAACAAAACAAAACAAAAACTAAAGACCTAAATTCCTTATGAATGTAAACACAAAAATCCGCAACAAAATGCTAGCCAACTGAGCCCATCATATTAAGAATTATAGAGAAAAAGAAAGAAAAGAAAAAAATTGATTAATTGGACTTCATCAAAATTAAAAACATTTTCTTTGTAAAAGACCCTAATAAGAGGATTAAAAGGCAAGCTACAGAATGGGAGAAAATATTTACAAATTACACAGCCAGCGGAGGATTCATATCTGGAATACATAAAGAACTCTGAAATTTTAATAGTAAAAAACCCAAATATTTCAATTAGAAAATGGGTGACAGACATGAAGGGACATTGTGTCAAAGCGGATAAACAGAGGGCAAATAAATAAATGAAAACATGTTCAACATCATTAGCCATTAGGGAAATGAAACGGAAGACCACAATTAGCTATTATTCCACACATACCAGAAGGCTACTTTTTTTTAAACATGCCATGAAGGATGTTGGAAAAGCGCATGGTTTTTTTATTGTTCATGGGAATTTAACATGGTACATCTAGTCTGAAGAAACATTTTGGAATTTTTCTTTTAATCAAAACATGTAATCATTTTACAATCCATCAATTCCACCCTTGAGCATTTATCCCAGAGAAATGAAAGGAATGTTCACATAAAAACTGGTACATGAGTGTTTATAGCTATTTTATTCATAATATCTCCAAACTGGAAACACACAGATTTCCCTCAAAAAGCAAATGGGTAAATAAACTGTGGAAAATCGACACTGTGGATTACTCCTCAGTAAGAAAAAGAAGCAAACTACATGCCAAAACCTGAATTAATCTCCAGAGAATTGCACTGAATAAAAAAGATCCATCCCCAAATGTGATATAGTTTAATTTCATTTATATAACATTCTTTTGTTTATTGTTTTTGTTTTTGAGTCAGAGCCTTGCTGTCACCAGGCACCAGGCTGGAGTGCAGTGGCACTGTCTTGGCTCACTGCAACCTACGCCTCCCGGGTTCAAGCAATTCTCCTCTCCTGCCTCAGTTTCCAGAGTTGCTGGGACTACAGGTGCACGCCACCAAACCCAGCTAGTTTTTGTAGTTTTAGTAGAGGCGGGGTTTCACCATGTTGGCCAGGATGGTCTTAAACTCTTGACCTCGTGATCTGCCCGCCTCGGCCTCCCAAAGTGCTGGGAGGTGTGAGCCACCGCGCCTTGCATATAACATTCTTGAAATAACACAATCATAGAAATAGAGAACAGGTTAGTAGTTGTCAGTGGTCAGAAACGGGTGCGTTGAGAGAGAAGTTTAATGGGGCACCACTAGGGAGCCTTGTCATGAAGGCACTGTTCAGAATTGTGAATGTATCAATATGAATATTCCAGGACTGATATTGTACTGTATATGCATATGATATTACATTGAGGGGAATTAGTTGCAGGGTATATAAAATATCTCTGTATTATTTCTTTTTTAAAAAACTTTTATTTTAGGTTTAGGGGTGCATGTGCAGGTTTGCTTTATGGATACATTTAGTGTATAGATCTTTTGTTAACCAGGTAATAGGTACAGCACTCTGTAGGTTTTTTTTTTTTTTTTTCGTTCTCACCCTCCTCTCGCCTGCCACCTTCACATAGGCCATGGTGTCTGTTGTTCCCTTTCTTGTGTTCCTATGTACTTGATGTTTAGCTCCCACTTATAAGTGAGAACATGTAGTGTTTGATTTTCTGTTCCTGGATTAGTTTGCTGAAGATAATGGCCTCTAGCTCCATCCATGTTGTTGCAAAGCACATGATCTCACTCTTTTTCATGACTGCATAGTATTCCATGATATATGTGTACCACTTTTCTTTATCCAGTTTTCCACTGACAGGCATTTAGGTTGATTCCATGCCTTGCCTTTGCTATTATGAACTATGTTGTGATGAACATATGCAGGTATGTCTCTTTTGGTAGAATGATGCATATTCCTTTGGGTATATATCCAATGATGGAATTGTTGGGTTGAATGGTACTTCTGTTTTATGTTTGAGAAAGCACAAAACTGCTTTCCACAATGGCTGAACGCATTTGCATTCCCATCATGAGTGATATTCATTCCCTTTTCTCTGCAATTTTGCCAGTATCTGTTATTTTTTTGACTTTTTATTGTAGCCATTCTGACTGGTGTGAAATGGTATCTCATTATGGTTTTGATTTGCATTTCTTTGGGGTTTGGTGATGTTGAGAACTTTTTTCGTATGCTTGTTGGCTTTGCTGTGTCTTCTTTTGAAAAGTGTCTTTTCATATCCTTTGCTCATTTTTTTTAATGGGATTGTTCATTTTTTTCTTGTAAATTTCCATAAGTTCCTTATAGATTCTGGATATTAGGCATTTGCCGGATGCACAGTTTGCAAATATTTTGTCTCATTCTATACATTCTTCACTTTTTTGATAGTTTCTTTTGCTCTGCAGAAGCTCTTTCATTCAATTAGGTTCCATTTGTCCATTTTTTAGTTGTTTTTGCAGTTGTTTTTGTCATCTTCATCATTATATATTTGCCAGTTCCTATGTCCAAAATGCTATTTCCTGGGTTCTTTTTTTTGTTTTTGTTTTTTTATGATTTAAGGTTTTACTTGTCTTTAATTCATCCCTTGTTGATTTTTATATATTTTATAAGGATGGAGTTCAGCTTAGTTTTAAGCTTTTGCATATGACTAGCCAGTTATCCCAGCACCATTAATTGAATAGGGATTCCTCTCTCCATTGCTCTTTTTTGTTGACTTTGTCAAGGATAGGTGACTGTAGGTGTGTGATGTTATTTCTAGGCTCTCTATTCTGTTGCATAGGTCTAAGTGTTTTTATTATACCAGAACCATGCTGTGTTGGTTATTGTAGCCTTGTAGTATAGTTTGAAGTCAAATAATGTGATGCCTCCAGCTTTGTTCTTTTTGCTTAGGATTACCTTGGCTATTCGAGTTCTTTTTGGTTCTATACAGATTTTAAAATAGTGTTTTACCCTAATTCCGTGAAGAATGTAATCAGTAGTTTGATAGAAATAGCATTGAATCTATAAATTGCTTTGAGGCGTATGGCCATTTTAACAATATTGATTCTTCCTACCCATGAGCATGGAATGTTTTTTCATTTGTTTGTTTTATCTCTGATTCTTCGAGCAGTGTTTTGTAATTCTCGTTGTAGAGATCTTTTACCTATATTATTTCTTACATTTGCATTTGAATATATAGGTGTCTTAAAAAAATGCCTAATTAAAAATAGTATATTCCATGAACAGGTGGGATTTCTCTGAAGAAAAAACCTTTAAAATCTGAAAATCATGTAATATAATTATATTACATTGATTTTCTTTTCCTGCGTTAGTTTGTTAAGGATAATGGTCTCCAGCTTCACCCACATTACTTTAAAAGACATTATCTCATTCCTGTTTATGAGTGCATAGTATTTCATGGTGTATATGTACCACTTCTTTTTTAAATTTAGTGTACCATTGATAGACATTTAGGTTGATTCCATCTCTTTGCTATCGTGAACTGTGCTTGGATGAACACACACAGGTATAAAAATAGATTCTTCCCTAGAGCTTCCAGAAAGGACCTCAGTTCTCCAATCTCTTATTTTAAGCCCAGTGAAGCCTATTTGGACTTGTGACCTTCAGAATTTTAAATTAACGAATGTGTGTTGTGTTAAGTTGCTAAATTGCAGCAATTTCTTACAGTAGCAGTAAGAAATGATAAATCATGTTAATAAAGAACAAAAGTCACATGGTCATCTCAATACTCAGAAAATGTGTCTGATAAAATCCAATGTCCTTTTGTGATAAAAAATACTCAACAATCTAAGAATAGTAGGAAACTTCATCAATTTGATAAAATGCATCTATGAACATAGCACCTTATGGTGAAAGACTAAACATTTTCCCCATAAGTAGCAACAAGACAATGATGTCACTCTTGCCACTTCTTTAAAATATTTTTATGTTAGTTTTAGCTGAGGCAATTTAGTAACAAAAATAAATAAAGAACATTCTTCTTGGGAAAAAAAAAGAAGTAAAAATATCTCTACTTGCAAATGATATCATCTTATATGTAGAAAATTATACGGAACCTATTAAAAACTGTGAGAACTAGTATCTGAGTGGAGTAAGTTTACTGGATAGAAGATTGATATAAAAAAAAAAGAATTCCATTTCTATGCCTGACAAATTAACAATCTGAAAATGCAATTAACATCATTTTATTTACGATAGAATAAAAAATAAAATACTTGGAAACAAATTCCAAATGAAGTATTAGACCTTCACACTGAAAGTTATAATATATTGTTAAACAAAATTTAAAATAATTTAAATGAATGGAAAGGCAGCTAAATTTCATGGATAAGAAATAATTTTTAATAGGGTGATATTCCCAAATTAATCCACCAATCTAATAAAATCACTGTCATAAACCCAGATAGCTTTTGCTGAAACTGATAGCTTATCTGAAAATTTATATGAAAATACAAAGGTCTTGAAAGAACAAAAATTTTTAAGAGGAATAACTTTCTGATTCTAAGGCTTACTGCAAAGCTCAGTAAACAAGATGCTGTGTAAAATGGCACAAGGAGAGATGTATATGTTAATGGGATAAATTTGAATGTCTAGAATAAACCCTTCATTATGGTCAATTGGTTTTTGAAGAAAGTGCCAAGACAATTTAATGGGGGCAAATATAGAATAGTCATTTCAAAAAATAGCATTGGGACAACTGGATAGTCACATGCAAAAAAAGAAAAGATATTTAGATTTCTGACTTACATCATATGTAAAAATTATTCAAAATAAATTGTTGAACAAAATGTAAGGTCTAAAATTACAAGTTTCTTAGAAGAAAACATAGGAGTAAACATTCATGACCTGGGGTTAGGCAATGTTATATGAGGCATGACAACAAATCAGAGGTGCAAAAAGAAAATAAATAATTATTCAACTCCATCAAAATTAAAAACTTTTGTTTTTCAAATATATTACTAAGAAAATGGGAGAAAAATTTGCAAATCATATATCAAATAAGGGACCTGAATCCAAATATATAAACAACACTTGCAATTCAATAAGAAAAATGATAAATAGCCTAATTTAAAAGTGGACAAATATTTGAATAGAAAATTCTTAAGAATATATATATATATATATATATATATATATATAGACAATAAGTACATAGAGTGATAATTAACATCATTAGTCATCAATGTTACCACTTCCCACTTACTAGGATTGCTAAAATCAAAATGTCTGAGCACAACAAATGTTGGTAACGATGTGAAGAAATTGAAACCATCATACACTCCTGGCAAGAATGTAAAATGTTCCCAAAATGGTTTGACATTTTCTTAAAATATTAAACATGAAATTAATCTATGGTCCTGTAATTCCATTCAGAAATGAAAGAAATGGAAACATATGCCCACATAAACTCTTGTACAAAGATGTTCTTAGCATCATTATGCATAATAGTAGAAAATTAGAATCAACTCAAATGTTCATAAATGAATTAATAGGCAATTAAAATGTAATATATCCAAACAATGGAATATCCTTCAGTAATAATAAAAAATGAATGAACTGCTGATGCATGCTGTAACCTAAAAGAATCTTGAACACATTACGCTAAATGAAAGAAGACATTCACAAAAGATTACATAATTTATTCCACTTTTTTGGAAAGTCTGGGAACTGCCTAATGCTATGATGCTAGTGATGGCAAACTAGAACTCAGACCAAAATGCAAAAAGATCTAAAAACGAAAATGTCTATAAGGTGCTTTATGTGGTTACAGAAGGCGATGTGCACATGCAGTGTTGCGTACCTGTCCAGAAAAGACCTTAACGGACACGAGTCATTCACCTCTGTCCAACTTATATCTTTGCAGTGAAGGCTGACAGACTTTTAAATGCCCAGAGTGGTGGGCGAATAAACACCCCAACCCACACGGAGCCTCTTGGCAAAAGATGGGAAACATACAGGATCAAGCCATTTGAAGAAGTCTTGGACCAATCATTACCTGACTACTAAGCTAACCAAGCTAAGACTCCATTGTCTGCATACTATATAGATGATGCATTATAGAATTATTCCAGAAAAGTCCTTAAACAAACCACTGCTGACAAAAGCTGTCCAGAAGAGGGGATATTTGATTTCCAAAGTTATCATATGATATTATCTAAAAATACAGTTGTCAACCAAAATCGTAAGACATGCAAAGAAGCAGAAAAGAATGGCCCTCACATGAGAAAAGGAGCAGCATGTGCATGCTGCCCATGAGCAAGCCCAGGGGTTGGAAGCATTAAAGACTTTGAATCAGTTGTTATCAATATGTAAAGAATATTAGGAGAATGATGACTCACAAGTCTGAAAATATCAATAAGGAGACAGTATATACATATATATTTATTTATTTATTTGTAATTGCTGAGTGGAAATTTTAGAGATGAGAAGTACAATAATTTAAAAAATTTACTAGAGGGCCTCAACACCAGTTTGAGTTGGCAGAGAAAAGAATCAGCAAACTACAAGATGGATCTATAGTGATTCCTCTTTCAGTCTGAGTTGCTAAAATAAAAGGAATATAAGAAAATAAACAGAGCTTCAGAGACTTGTGAGTCTCCATCAAGCACAACATATGCAGCATCTGTTAGTCGCAGAAAGCTTGGGGAGAAAGGGAAAGAAATATTTGAAAAATACATTTATAACAGTAAGTACATGAATTAGTAAGTCAAGCTCTTCCCACAAAGAAAAGCTCCTGCTTAGATGGCTTCACTGGTGAATTTTAGTAAAGATTTAAAGAAAAATTAATACCCACATGCCACAAACACTTTCCAAAATAGAGAAAGAATAAAACTGCTAACTCATTCTATGATGTTAGTGTCACCCTGATACCAAATAAATTTTGTTGCAAGAAAAGAAAACCAATATCCCTTGTGAATATAGAAAGGAAAATATTAAGATCAGAAACAAGAAAAAGATATCTGCTGTTTCACTTCTGTTTTACACATGCTGTGCAACTTCCCCTCAGAGGCCTGGAGTAACCACCCTCAGATGTTGAGACAGATGATGCCACACACACCCTGCTTAATTCCATGTGGCTCCTGTGACAAATTACTGCAAACTTGGTGGCTTATAATAAAAATAAATTTATTCTCTTACATTTTAGGAGTCTAGAAGTCTAAATTAGTATCAGTAGGCCAAAATCAAGCTGTCTGCCTGGGTGTGCTCTGCCCAGGGGCCCCAGCAGAGAGTGAGTTTGTTGCCTCTTCCCGTTGGCATTCTTTGGCGTGTGGTTCTATCACTCCAATCTCTTCCTTTGCCTTCACATTGCCCTTTTCTCTACATGTATTTCTTTTTCTCTTCTGGCTATATCTAATCTCCCTCTTTCTCTAAGAGGGACACCTAGATAATCTGGGATGATCTAGCCATTCCGGGATCCTTCACTTAACTCACATCTGCAACGACCCCCTCTTTTATGAAATGGAATATTTACAGGTTCCAAGGACTAGTACCTGATACCTTTGGGAGGTCATTTTTCAGTCTACTGCACACACTAAGAAGGTATCAGGGCATTTATCACATATATAGGCTTTCTGGGGTAAGCAGGGCAGGTATGAAAGCCACTCTGAAAATGGTCTGAGTAAGGGAAGTGTGAGTGTTCCCAGTTTTTAGAGGGTGAAGCTGGCATGAGGGTTTCTGTACAGGACATGTTTTATGTACCTAGGAAAAGGGCACCTGCACATTCTTTTTTTTTTTTTTTTTTTTTCTTTTTTTGAGGCGGAGTTTCGCTCTTGTTACCCAGGCTGGAGTGCAGTGGCACGATCTTGGCTCACCACGACCTCCGCCTCCTGGGTTCAAGCAATTCTCCTGCCTTAGCCTCCTGAGTAGCTGGGACTACAGGTGTGTGCCACCATGCACCTGGGCATTCTTTATGTACTCAAAGAAATGTTAGGCCAAAGGAAAAGGGGAATGGTGGGATTTGGAAGTTGTCAGCAGTCAAATATGAAAAATGAAGTCAGATTCCATTACAACATAGTATTGGAGGTTCTAGCCAATGAAATCAGGCAAAATGACAAAACAAAACCAGTGAAATGGAAAGAAAGGGAAAGAAATACATCCAGATTGAAAATTAAGAAATAAAACTTTATTTATTCACAATTAATATCATGCCATTTATGGAAAATCCTAAAAAATCCAACTACAAGTAAAACAAGAACCTATTAGAAAGAACGAACAAGTACACCAAGGGCACGTGAAACAAGATTAGTATAAAAAGTCAGTTTTATTCTGTATACAAGCAGTGTCTGCTCTAAAATTAAAATTAGGAATACAGTTCTATTCACAGAGGCACTAAAATCGTACAATACTTAGAAGTACGTTTAACAAAAAAGTGTAAGACTGATAAACTGATCAAGAAACTGTGGAGAGGGCATCCATATTCATGCGTTTACAGGCTCAGTTTATGGTGATGACAATTCTTCCCCAATTGCTGTATGAATTCAACAAAATCCCTATCAGAATTACAGCATGCATGTTTTCATAAATTGATAAGCAAATCCTAACATGTATATAGAAATGTGAAATGTCTCGAATAGTCAAAACAATTAAAAATAAAACATTATTTAAAAATAAGAATGAAGTTGGAGGGTTTCTACATTCTGGTTTCAAAATTTATTATAAAGCTACAGTTATTAAGTCAATGCATTACAGACATAGATTAATAGGTAGGTGGATATGAAGGGAAGAAATTGAGACAACGGTGCATTCAGTTTTTAAAAAAATGTTTAACTGACATTGTCAATAAAAAATCTTTTGCTCATCAAAAGGCATTATTAAGAAAATAAAAACATGAGCAGTCTCCCAACAGACTGGGAAAAATATTTGCAAAACACATATCCAATATGAGATTTGTATCCAGATTTTACGAAGCACTCTAACAAATCAATAATGAAAAGACAAATAAGTCAGTGAAAAAAGTGGGTGAAAAAATAGAAGATAGTTAACCAAAGATGATATATAAATAACTAATAAGCACATGAAAAGATTCGCAACCTTATTAGTTGTTAGGGAAATGTGAATTAAAACCATGAGCTGTCACTGCATACCCATCAGAATTGCTAAAATCTGAAACACAACACCAAAGGCTGTTAAGGATATGGAGCAACAGGGACTTTCATTCATTTCTGGTAGAAATACAAATGGTAGATCCACTTCAGCAGAAAGCTTGGCAGTTTCTTATAAAACTAAATATATTCTTCCCATGTGGTCCAGTAATCGTGCTCCTTGGTATTTACCCAAATAAGTTGAAAACTTACATCCATGAAAATCTGCATACAGATGTTTATAGCAGCTTTATTCATAATTGCCAAAATATGGAACTAACAAGATGTTCTTCTACAGGTCAATGGATAGGTAAGTCATAACACATCTATACAATGGAATATTATTCAGTACTAAAAATAATGAGCCATCAAACCACTAAAAGACATGGGAAAATCCTAAATAAAAATTATTAAGTGAAAGAAGCCAATGTTAAGAGGCCATACGTTTCCAAGTGTATGACATTTTGAAAAAGAAAAAATCAGGGAGAGTAAAAAATCGGTGGTCATCCCAGGTTTGAGATAATGGCAGGGGGAATAAATGGGTGGAGGAGAGAGGATTTTCCTGGCAATGAAACTTTTTTAAATGGCATTATAATGGTAGGTACATATTACACATTTGTCAAAACCCAAAGAACTTCAACCCCAAGAGTGAACCTTTGTGTAAACCATGGCTTTTAGTTGATAATGACATGGCAATATTTCTTCTTCTATTGTAACAAATACACTCTGTTGTTAGATATTTACCATGGGAAGGCTGTACGTGTTGGGGTAGAAGGTTGTATATGGGAACTTTGCACATTTCACCAACTTTGCTGTGAACCTAAAAATAAAGGCTACAGGTTCAGGAGCTTAGAAGTTACTAGTGTATCCTAACAACAAATAGAAAGCTGACCAAATGGAAAACCAGTAATTTTTTTTTAATCAGTAAGATAAGTGATATCACAAGGCAAACCACTGCCTCCAAAATTGAAGAGACAAGCAGGTAAATACAGAAAAATCAGAAGTTTCCAGAGCAGAAACCAATGACCAGAAACCTTCATGGGAACCAGTGCCAGGGTAGGAAAAACTAAACTGTAGTTGAGAAAGTGCTGGAGGCTCATTGTGGACAAAAGTAACAGTTAAAAACTCTAAGGGTAGGTGCCCCGTTAAAAAGGGGCCCCTCACACTTTTGTGTGTTCTACCTCCATGATAAATATCAGAGAAGAATAACCATGGTTGGCAGGGGACATTCTGTTTTGTTTTGTTTTTGAGACAGGGTCTCACTCTGTCACCCAAGCTGGAGTGCAGTGGAGTGATCTCGGCTCACTGCAATATTCACTTCCCAGGCTCAAATGATCTTCCCACCTCAGCATCCTAAGTAGGTGGGACCACAGATATGTACCAGCATGCCTGGCTAATTTGGTTTTCTTTTTGTGGAGAAGGGGTCTTGCCATGTTGCCCAGGCTGGTCTTCAACTCCTGAGCATAAGCGATCCACCCCACTTGGCTTCCCAAAGTGCTGAAATTACAGGCATGAGTCACTACACCTGGCCCATTTCATTCGGTTTAACAAGGCTTACACTCGGGAGAAACTATTTTACTGGAGCCTAACCTTCTGGGGTTTATCAAAGCCTGATCTACCAGAGGGAAGTGAAACACCCAACATGAGCTGACTCTAAACTTCCATGTGGAGAAGGGAAATTGCCAACCTCCAGTGAGCCTCCACCTGAGGTGGTCAGGGGACAGGGAACTGAGGAGTACTTGTGAAGTTCACAGTCCAGGGCAGGACACTGGCTCACCAAAACACTGAGGCCTTTTAGCAAGCTTATAAAATGCTTGCCCTCTCTCCCAAACCATACTTCTATAGCACCGAAAGCCTGTTTACCAGAGCTCCTTTTACCTAGTATACCATGTTTAGATTTCAACAAAATTATAAGGCATACTAAAAGGCAAAAAGTTTAGTTGGAAGAAACACAGGAAACATCAGAACCAGAGTCAGATATGGCAGGGGTGTGGACATTATCCAACCAGAAATTTGAATCACCTATAATTAGTATGCTAAGGGTGCTAATGGAAAAAGACAACATGAAAGAATAGACAGGTAATATAACCAGAGTTTGAAATTCTAATGGAAAAAGACAACATGGAAGAATAGACAGGTAATGTAACCAGAGTTTGAAATTTTAAGAAAGAGTAAAAAATAAATGTTAGAGATTAAAAATACTGTAACAGAAATCAAGAGTGTCTTTAATGTGATCTTTACTAGACTAGACATGCTTAGATTAAGGATATGACCATTTAAACATCTAAAACTGAAAACCTAAGAGAAAAATGGGTTGGAAATAAGTGGAATAGAATATTCAAAAACTGTGGGACCACTACAAAAGATATAACATAATTAATGGGAATATGAAAAGAAGCAATAATAAGGAAAGGGACAAGAGCAATATTTAAATCAATAATTACTGAGAATTAACTCCAAAGTATTACCTGAAAGAAAACTCAAATTCAGGAACATCAGAAAGCCCCCAAAAAAGTAAAGGCTTCAAACTATACCTAGCCATATTCCATACAAGCTACAGAAAATCAAAGACCAAAAAAAAAAAAAAAAAAAATCTTAGAAGAAATCAGAAGAAAAAATCAGCTTACCTGTAGAGGTAAAGATAAGAATTACATTAAACTACTCAGAAATCATGCAAGCAAGAGGAGAGTACAAAATATTTAAACTGCTCAGAGAAGAAAAAAAAAAAAAAAAAAAAAAAAAAACCCAAACCAAAAATTCTAAAATATTATCCTAAAAAAGTTAAAAAAAAAAAAAAGAATTTCAGACAAATAAAAATTGAGAGTGTTTGTTGCCAGTAAACTTTCCTTGTAAAAAATATTTTAAAAAGTGCATCAGAGTAAAAATTAATGATGCAGGCCAGAAATTTAGATCTATATAAAGAAAGAAAAAAAAATTGGAGATGGAATTAGTAAAGGTAAAAGTAAGGTTGCTATTTTTCTTATTTTTAATTGATCAAACAGATAACAGATCAAAAAAAGATAATAGCATCAGTGTATTTGGTTATGTATATATGTATGTAGGCATGCGTATGTATAAGTTTAATGAGTGACAATAAAGAAACAAGAGATGGGAGGAAAGAATTAGGAATATTTTGTTATTCTAAGGTACCTGTACTGCCCATGAAGCAGTATAGTGTTATTTGAAAGTGAACTTGGATTCGTTGTAAATGATACTGCAAATTCTGGGGTAACCACTAAAAAAAGATAAAGAGAAGTGTTACAATGGACATGCTGAAAATAGAAAGAAAATGAAATTATACGAAACACTCAAGTGAAGCCACAAAGTCAGAAAAGGCATGAAAGACAAAAATAGGAGAAAAGAACAAGGGAAAGAAGTAGAAACAGTAACAAATACGGTAGATATTAATCCAACTATATCAATAATTACTTGAAACAGCCGTAGTTTAATTATACCAATTAAAAGACAGAAATCATCAAAGTGGATGAGAAAACAAGACTTAACTATATGTTGTCTACAAGAAATCCACTGTAAATATAAAATACATATAAATTAAAAGTAAAGGGATGGATAAAGAGATTCAATGTTAACACTAATCAAAAGAAAGCTGAAGTAGCTAAAATAATTTCAGACAGAGCAGATATCAGAAAGAGAGAAGTTATCAGAGATAAAGAGGGACATGGCATAATAATAAAGGGGTCCATACTCCAAAAAAACAAGAATTCTTTATGTCTGTGCACCTAACAACAGCATCAAAATATATGAGCCAAAAGTGGATAGAACTGCAAAGAAAAATAGAGGAATCTACTATTATATTCGGAGACTTTTACTCTTCTCTATCAGAAAATGACATATCCAGTAGGCAAAAAATCAGTAGGAATACAGATCAAGAACAAGTTAAAGGATACCACCTCTTACCACTTTCTAGTCGCATCTAATGCAATAAGACAACACAAGAAATAAATTGTATATTTTTTGGAAAGAAAAAATAAAACTATCTTTGTTTACAGATGACACAATATTTTTATGTAGAAAATTCAGAAGAATCAGTCAAAAAAATCTCTGAAATTAGTAATTGATTACAGCAAGGTTGCAAGACATAAAGTTAATACAGAAAGATCAATTGCTTTCTTGTATATCAGCAATAAACAGAAGAAATTTTGAATTTTAGAATACAAATATTATTTACGTTAATATTTCCCAAAATGAAATACTTAGGTACAAACCTGACAAAATACATACATTATCCATATGAGGAAAACTAAAAAATTGATAAAAGGTATTGATGGCAGTGGTAGGCTGTCTGGGGAAGCTGCTGCCGTCACTTGGACTCCAGCAGGGACACGTGCCTGGGACTGCAAACTCCATGGAGGCAACAGAAGCTGCAAACAAGTGGGAGCCCTCCCCCTTCTGAGTTGGGGTCAGAGCTCTCTGTGTTCCACTGCAGCCTCCCGAGCCATGACTGTGGACCCAGGCATCCCTGTGCTCTCAGGCCCAGGAGCAGGTGAGAGCCCAAATCTCACAGGCACAACTTCAGGTTCCCAAGTTGCATCTGTGGACCAGGGCCTCCAGCTCCACAGAGCAGGCAGGAACCTTGCTCTCCTCTGCACAGCTGCAGCAACCCAAACTGCAGCTGCAGACCCAGGCACCTCTGCATTTCTGCTCTCTTGGGGGCCTGGGAAGGCCTCCTCTGCCTTTGCAGGCTTGGAAAAGCCTGCTCCTGCTTGCTGGCTTCTCTCTGCTGTCAGCACCCACTCTGATCTTGCAGCAAAGTCAGGGGCAAGCCCAGCTGCTGTCACGGCCCTGCTCAGTGTGCACACATTTGGGGCAGTGCTGACATGCCAGCCCACTGCCACCTTGGCCCCTTCTGGACTTTGGGTGCTGATCAGCATGGGAGAAATGCTGAAGGGGCACTAAGGGTAGCTCAGTGCTGGCCTGCAACTGCACCTTGGCACCTACAGCCTGGGCACCACAAACAACAGCAGGAGGTAGACAAGTTTCTGGGCATAAGGGGGTGGGTCCCCAGTGAGGCCCCACCTTCAGGTGGCTACCTTCAGGCCCGGGAGGGTCTGAAGGCTGGAAGCCAGGCTATCAGTCCTGTGAACTAGAGTAGGAACTTATTGTCTCATTTCTGGGCCTGTCCATGGCCACACATGGACCAATCAGCATGCACATTCTCCCCTCTGAGGCCCATAAAAGCCCTGGGCTCAGACAGAGCTGAGCAGACCTCAGGACAACAAGCTGCAGAGACGTGTTACCCACACCATGGCCTCCTCTCTGCTGAGAGCTGCAAAAACAATGAAATGACCTGCCTGCAGAGAGATTTCCACTCCAGGGTCTCCTCTCAGCTAGGAGCTGAGCACCGGGAACATCCTGGCTGCACAAAGGAGTCGCCACTGTGGGTCTCCTCTGAGCTTTCCTAATGCTCAGTAAAGCTCTTCTTCATCTTGCTCACCCTCCACTTTGCATATCTCATTCTTCCAGGTTGCAGGACAAGAACTTGGGATCCATTGATGGCAGGGCTAAAAGAGTTGTAAAACAAACAGGGCTGAAACACATCTCATGCTCACCATGTTGCAGGCAAAGAGAACGAGAGAAGAGCTGTGGCCCTTCAGGGAGCCTAGACAGGGGAGCTCCTCTGGTCAGGGCTGTAACTCTCTCTTTGGGGCCCTTTGGTTCCTGGTATCTCCAAGCTTCTTGGCGCCACTACACTCTCCATTGCCAGCTGTGGAAGCTGCTTGCAATGTTCCCAGTTCAGCCACAGCCTCTCAGAGAGCTGGTTCCTGTGCCAGCACCTGGAGCTTCCCACCCAGCTGCAGTGGCCAGGCCTCATGCTCACTCACTGCTCCACACCTGACTCAGCCTTGGCAGACATGGGATCTAGGCCTGTCCTGTGAGCTGAGCACAGCCTGCTAGGTGGAACAAACCTAGCAGGCCCAAGCAAAACCTGGGCAAAGAGCCACTGTTCACAGAGGTTTCTGGCCAGAAAAGTGACACCTCAAGGATCCTGTAACAATATCAAAAAAGAATCCTGTGACAATATCAAAAAAGAAATACACAAATGAAGAAGTATTTTGTGTTTACTAATAGGCAGATGCATAATTGCCAAGATGTTGGTTCTTCCCAACTTGATCCACAAATTTAACGCAATCCCAATCAAATTCTCATTAAGTTATATCTAGTTATATTGTGCATATCAACAAAGTGAATCTATAGTTCATATGAAAAGGCGAAGCATACAGGATAGATAATTCAGTATTGAAGAACGGTCAGAGGACTGACACTAACCATTTTGAAGACTTACTCTAAAGTTACAAGATTTAAACCATGTGGTAGTGACAACAAAATAGACAAATACATCAATGGAACAGAATAGAGAACTGAGAAATAGACACGCATGAATCTAGTTAACTTGATCTTTAAAGAAAATTAAATTTATTTTTATTGATACATAATAATTATATATATTTATGGGGTACATATGATATTTTGAAACATGCATACAATATATAATGACCACATCAGGATATTTAGGATATTCATGATTTCAAACATTTGTCATTTCTTTGTGTTGAGAACATTTCAAACACATATTGGGTGAAAGAAGCCCATCTAAAAAGACTATGTACTGTATGATTCTAACTGTATGACATTCTGGAAAAGCAAAAGAATGGAGGCAGTGAAAGATCAGTAGTTGCCTGGGGTTAGGTGGAATGGAAGAGTAAACAGGCAGAGCAGAGAGGAATCTGGGGGCAGTGAAACTCTTCTGAATGATACTAGAATGGACAACACTTGTTATTATACATTTGTAGAACACCGTGAGTGAATGTTCATGTAAGTTAAGAACTTTGGATTATAATGTTGTGCCAATGTAACTTAATCGATTCTAAAAAATGTACCACTGTAACATGGGATGTCAATACTGGGGGAAGATGTGCATGTGTAGGAATGGGAATATATGGGAATTCTCTTTACTTCCCATGTACTTTTTCTGTGAGCCTAAAACTGCTCTAAAAAATAAGGTTTATTAATTAAAATACATAAAATCTATTAAAAACATAAACAGAAAAGTAAAGCAAACAACACCATAGTATACAAAAGTCCAGTTCTTTATAATATTCAGATTTGGCTCTGAATTATTTTTATTATTTCCTTAAAATAAATATCTAAAACAAAGGATACTGTCTCATTTGGGAAGTTTCCCATAGATTTCACATGTTGTAATTTTTTTTGTTATTTCTTTAATAATGTATGATTGTCACTGTAAATAACATTTCCACAAATTAAGTTTCAAAGTTCTAATTGGCTTTTTATTAGCAATTCATAAACTGGGTATTATCCTGTCTACAAAATAAAAAGGAGCTTTAGTGAACTAAACTGAGGAATAAGCTTTACATGTGCAAAAAATGTGTAGAAAAGAAGAAACAAGAAAAGAATAGCAAATTGGTCATTTTGAGGTTAATTTTTAAATAGGGATGAAAGTAAAATATTGTTGGAGTAACATAATTTTGCTGTGATTTTGTGACTGATTTTATGAAAGCTCAAAATTTTAGGTTTCATTTCGGTGGAATGAAACTTCAGCATGAGTGACTGCATTTTGGATCTACTCTCTTCTTTAGCATAACATTTCTCACATTCTCACATTATATTTCTTTAACATTCTTAAATTCCATCATTGGCTCCATAAATATTTAATTTCTAAATGTTAAAATGCTTATTTTTGTTATGGTTAAAAATATTAATTATTATTTTCTAGCTTGTATTTGTTTCATAGAGTATGTTTTACATTATATGGGAGTGAAGGTAATTATATTTTGGGAAGGCTCAATTTTCATGTAAACTTAGCGAAAAGGATATTTTCCGTGGTTGAGCTGTTTATGTATATGTAGAAATCTAGTCTTATGGATTATATTTTTCAAGTATTTAGCTTTGATTTATTGCCTTATCGAAGAAAGACAAAGATGGAGGTAGAATTTCTCAAAGCAATTACATGTTTCTTACCTTATGTTTACCCTTATTTTTCTAATAGTGTTATGCTAATTTAGCACACAAATATTAATAGTTATAATCTTCATAAAATTTTTGTATATATATATAAAGAGTTCAATATTTTTGTCATGAAAATGCATTTATTTTGCATGAAATAATATTGCCAGCTTTGCTCTTTTTAGTTGAACTGATCAATGTTTTTGTTTTTAAACATTCTATGATATGTTTTATCATTTGCGTGTGTATATATGCTTTTTCTGGGATTATCCTATTGTTACTCATGTATGTCCAAAATTAATGTCCAATGTGATTAATAATTTAGGCAAAACATAGTTTCAAAATCATGGCAATTATTTTATATTTACATGGCAATTATTTTATATTAATATTTTGATATTGGTTTAAAAATAATGTTTCAGAAGTGAAGTTTAAAATCATATTTTCTCCTATGTAGGTATTTCTTACCTACCTAGAAAACTAAAATACTCTATTTTTTGTTCCTAAATTCAAAGTATGGATTCCATAGGTTTGCAATGTTGCCTAATTCTTTGGCTTAAGAAATTATTCTTTCATTATGTTATTGATTTTATATTTTTTTTCTGGGATCTTAAGAACAAGAAATCCTCTTGGGTTGTCTCTTCTCACTCTTCCATGCCAATATTCTTTTATAATTTTCATCTCATTGCCAATTTCTTCTTCATTCTGAGAGAGCAATGATTCTTGTCCTTCACATAACTCATTCAGAAGTCTCACAAAATTCTATGATTTCATTGATTTTCAGGTGGATTTAATTTAGCTTTTGTATTTCTATACATGTGTAAGTATCTACAGAAATATACTTTATTATACACTTTTGGCAACTTGATTTGTTTTACAAAATTATCTATCTTAGAAATCATTCCTTGTTTTAATATGACTATATCCCTCAATGTCTTTCAATCTCCCTTAATTGTTCCCCAGTTTTAATAGCTACAGGATGTTGCACTAAATGGATTTGCATAATTTATTGTTTCCTTCCAGATCTAGTTGTGTTCAGTCTTTTAATAGTACAAACAATTCTTTCAAATAGGCTTTGTATGTAAGTCTCTTTCTCAGGAGTGAACATATTTGTAGGATAAATTCCTAAAAATAATAATTGCTAGAATTCAGAATGTTTTTGTTTTTCCTCCTTTTTTTGTTTGTATTTTTGAGAAGCACACCAAATTGACCTTCATAGACAGGTAATTTCCTTTTATGCATCCTAAAAATGCATCCAAAAGCCAAAACAGACAAATGGGATAATTAAACTTAAGAGTTTCTGCACAACAGAAGAAACAATCAATAGAGCGAACCAGCAACCAACAGAATGGGAAAAAACTTTTGCTATCTATCCATTTGACAAAAGGCTACTATCCAGAATCTGCAAAGAACTAAAGCAGATTTGCAAGAAAAAAACACACAACCCCATCAAAAAGTGGGTGAAGTACACGAACAGACACTTTTCAAAAGAAGACACTTGTATGGCCAACAAACTTATGAAAAAATGCCCATCATCACTGGTCACCAGAGAAATGCAAATCAAAATCACATTGAGATACCATCTCACACCAGTTACAATGGTGTTCATTAAAAATCTGGAGACAACAGATGCTGGAGAGGTTGTAGAGAAAAAGGAACACTTTTACACTGTTGGTGGGAGTGTAAATTAGTTTAACCATTGTGGAAGACAGTGTGGCAATTCCTCAAGGATCTAAAAATAGAAATTCCATTTGACCCAGCAATCTCATTACTGGGTATATACCCAAGGGATTATAAATCATTCTACTATAGAGACACATGCACATGTATGTTCATTGCAGCACTGTTTACAATAGCAAAGACCTAGAACCAACCCAAATGCCCATCAATGATAGACTGGATAAAGAAAATGTGGCACATATACACCATGGAATACTATGCAGCCATAAAAAATGATGAGTTTGTGTTCTTTGAATCTGGAAACCATCATTCTTAGCAAACTGACACAAGAACAGAAAATCAAACACTGAATGTTCTCACTCACAGGAGGGTGTTGAACAATGAGAACACTTGGGCATAGGGAGGGGAACATCACACACTGGGGTAGGTTGGGGGCTGGGGGCTGGGGAGGGGCAGCAGAGAGCAGGGAGGCCGGGGAGGGAAAACACTGGGAGAAATGCCTGATGTAGGTGACTGGTGGAAGGAGACTGCAAACCACCATGGCATTTGAGTACATATGCAGCAACCCTGCAGGATGTGCGATGTACCCCAGAGCTGAAAGTACATTTTAAGTAAATAAGCTCTGTTAATCCAAGAGGCATCAGCTCCAACACCCACAGAAGTAACAGTCAATGCTAGGAATTCTAATTTCAGCATCAAGTTTTCCCATGACTCTTTCTGTTTCGGTCTGTTGCCTCACTGGACTTTGTAGCTGAGCTATGTATCTCCCATGATATAATTTATCCAAGGATTACTTTTCTGCATCTGATCTGTGGTTTTCTGAGAGATGAAGTTGTCATTTCTGAATGAATTTAAGGAGAAGTTGATTATGGGAGGAGGAAATTGGAAGGGACGTAGCAACCCTCAGCTCTTTTATTGTATCTGGTTTGTTTTCTCAATGTCTATTATGGATTATGAGCCATCATCCAAGCTGTAAGCAATAAATAAATTATCTCTGCATCCTCATCAAACTATAGTATTTGTATTATCTTAAGCAAAATGCACATGTGATTCTTCTCTCAACTCTGTAAGTTTTGTAGCTTCCAAATTTTGATAATAGGATGGCTATGAATATCAGTTTTTATTGCTGTTTTCTTTTTGTTTATATTTGTGTTGCTATTTTATTGACAGGTTTGGAGAGATTACATGAAGAGAGATGACCAGAATATGCATTTACTTAAAATTATTGGTTTAATTTGGAATTTGAATTAGGTCATTCTCTTAGAAGACATGTATTTCTGTCTCAGAGACTTAATGTGTAAACCATATTTAACAATTGTGTTCTCATTTTAAGTGAAATATAGGAGCTAAATCTATAAAGAAATAATATTATGAGAACTTTTATACAGTAAATAACTATCTGTTAATTTACTTGTATGTAAATTTGCATTTCTATATGGCATAACATTAAGGAAATTGTCCATTGTAGCTTATGTTTCTCTATATTCTGGAAAACATCTATACCAATATTTAGTTTCTTCCAAAATTATTTACTCCATTGGGCCTCTGCCTCCATCTCTTTTCCTGGCATAGTCTTCTCTTCTACTTATTCACAGTTTTATCCTTGAATTAAGTTGTTTTTTTTTTCTGCACTCTTATTATGCTGGAAACCTTCCTGTCAATTTGCAAGGAAGCAATACTTTTTGTTGATTTCCCTTTGAAAGAGAAAAGCAAGCTTCTAAACTAAGAAAGATCAAATCACCATAAACTATTAGTATGATATTGTATTCGAAAGCAAAGAACCTATCTATAACTAAAGATCTCAGTCAAAAACACCTGGAACTATTTTATCTTCAACAGCATGCAAAGGCTATATTTACCAGAGTTAAAAAACAAATTTTGTGTTTTCCTTTTATTGTTTCAGGAATTAAAAATTTTAAATAAACTATAAGGAGATGGAAAAAAAATCACATATTGGAACGGGAGCAGAGGAGAGATTATTCTACAATTTGACCTATTAGAGAAATTAAACACATAGGTCCCTTAAATATTACATAATAACTTCAAAAATGAATGATATTTTATTTTTAAAAGCAAAGAACCATACAACAGGTATGTGTTTTTGTTTCCTCTTTTCCATATGTCAGGGTGAAATCAGCTGTGAGTGATTTATTATTCATGAGATATACTCATTCATATTTGTGATAACTCATTTCTTATGTTTAAAGTTGATAGTCTTCATTTTGAATATTTTCAACTATAAACTTTAAAAGGAGAAACATAAATGCTAACTAATGTATAATTCCCCAATTTACATGTAAAGAGATACTTTTGTCATGTTCCAAATTTTCATTTATTTTGAATACTTTTCTTTTTTCTTTTTTCCTTAAGGGCCAAGGATAATTCTATCAAAGGACAAAGATGTTGCTTTTAATTGCTCAGTTACTCTATCTAGTGATCCAACTTTGGCTTCAGGTTGCTATAGCAATTAAAATGGAAAAACTGGCACCAAAGCTTATTAAACTTCATTTAATCCATTATATATGGTTACAGGCAACCAAAAAGCTTCCTACATATTCTGAAATGGATGCATCACCTCTGCAGATAATTAAGTGTTTTGGTGGGAATTTGTTCGAAAACCCAGTGTACAATTAGACAAATATGTTCACATACCATGTTTCACTGAAATCTGTATGAGTATACATGCTTGTCAGTGGGTCCTGATCCTAAATGCTTTTATGCCTGATTAATTGTCGATATCAGGCAGTAGCTTGCTCATTAGCTTCATTCAGGGTCCATTTTAGATTGCAATGAGCTTCATTTAGAGATGATATGCTACCTGTTAATAAACTGAATTGAATTTTTGTGTGTGAACAGATCCTGTTGGAAATAATATAAAAATCTTCCAAAGGGACTGAATATGTTTCGATTATTCTGTCTTGTAAAATTTACTATTAGATTATCTATGTTGCTTTAATTAAACACAAACTTTGTGTTTGTTCTTTATTTTATATTTTATGTTTCAATGTATCTGGTGTCTCTCACAGATATACTGACACTATCAACTAATATTACTTCTGTATGTAATTAAAACAAACTGATTTTAAGGTTCACTAGCTCTTGGTAACTAATTTTTTAGGCAGACATTGCAGACAAATGTATATTTTAGGTATTAATAAAAGCTCTAAAGGTAACTCACTCAATATTTTTCTCTTTCATTCACTAAAATTATTAGAAGACCAGATTATAGATCTGTTTTATTAACATATGTTGGAAACATGGAGTTAGGAACATTTTCTAGAAAGTACAGCAGGAGATACTAAAGTTTGCCCAAAAAAGAGGACCTAAATGAGTCCTGCCCACAACTATTCTTTCTTGATTTTCAGATCATAAGTATTTGTTTCATTTTTTATATTTTGTATTAAGCTAGATATGGACTAAATTTTGTCATAAAGAAAGCTATCCTTTCAAGAATCACAAGTTAAAATCAAGTCAAAATTTTTTAAATGACCAAAACATTATTATTAAATTCACTTAGTATTATTAATACTAAGCCCTAAAAGTAGAATAAGTTTACTAAATAAACTAATTGCTATTTCCATTATTTTATCTAGACTAGGAGAATTACTCTTTATAAAATGTAGCTCACTGTCTCCTTCTGTGCTTTTTAGAAAATGTTCCTAACTCCATAAATGTCTTCAACATACATCAATAAAACAGGTTTATTATTGGGTCTTCTAATAATTGTAGTGAATTAGAATGATAAAATACATTGTTTGGAGCTGCCTATAGGCAAGAAAATATATTGTGAGAAGTCATAGAACTTTGCTTAGAAAGAGGTGCAAATATATCAATAAAGTAGTCAATATTGGTAATAATAATGTATATTTAGGGATACATATGATATTAGAAATAATCTGTACTCAATACTTATCTCTAAGTTTAAAAATAAATATAATAACAATTACTAAGCACAACATCTTTTCTTGTTTTTTAGGTCTTAATACATTGGAATTTCCACTGATTAAGTTCTAAAAAATAATTATCACTGGTATTGAATAAAAAGATAAAAAGACCTTGAATAGGTAGTATAAAATATACATTTTTGGTGGCATTTAGCAGACAATTAAAAATCTTACTTCTCAACTAATTCACGTAAATAGAGGAAAAATCTTGTTTAGTGATATTTTGCAGTTCTCACAAAGACATAGGAAAGGCAATAACGGAATTTTTATTTCATTAACTTACAAAATAGCAGACATTCATTTTTGGAAAGAAAAGTATACTTCTTGATAGATATTTTATACTCAGATATCCCACTGGCTGTATTTCGTTTGGTCTCTTTTTTAAAGCAAGTTCAGAAGACAAAGACTTTTCTCTTAAATTATTGTAAAAAGAGGAATATAGGGCTCCTGAGCATCTCTTTGTAATACCCCATATTTAATGATATATTTTAAAGAGTTCTGTGACTTTACTTTTATCAACTACCAATTTTAAATCAATTCTACATAAATTTTTTATTGCATGCAAAGATGACTATACATGAAAACATTGCTTTGTGCCAAATATATGCTATAACAATAATTTGGTAACTTCTATGAAAGTAAGATGAGGACTCACAACAGATTTTAAAATATAATTATTAGAAAACAAAGCTTCAGGAACCTTTGAAATAAGAATATCTCTTCAAATGGGACGTACATTCCTTACTAATATGGTTTGGCTGTGTCCCCACCCAAATCTCACCTTGAACTGTAGCTCCCATGATTCCCACATGTTATGGGAGGGACCCAGTGGGATGTAATTGATTCATGTGGTGGGTCTTTCCCATGCTGTTCACATGATAGTGAATAAGTCTGACAAGATCTGCTGGTTTTATAAGGTGGAGTTTCCCTACACAAGTTCTCTCTTTGCCTGCTGCCATCCATGTAAGATGTGACTTGCTCCTCCTGGACTTCTGCCCTGATTGTGAGGCCTCCTCAGTCATGTGAAACTGTAAGTCCATTTAACCTCCATTACCCAGTCTTGGGTGTGTCTTTATTAGCAGTGTAAAAACAGACTAGTACACTAATAAATAAGGCAACTTTGCTTCCTAATGAGATCCTTTCATTCATTCAGGAGATCCTCCTAAAGTGTATGGTGCTTTTCCACCAGTTGGAGTTCAAGGTCTCAATTCCTTTTTCCAATGATGGCAACTATTATTTCCAAGCCCTACTGATTGAAAATTGCAGGGATGGCTGTTTTCTGAATATACACTGAGCATATTTTACTCTGTGCTTTTTCTTATATATATCTAGATATCTACTATCCATCTCAAATGATGAAGACTGTATCTTCTTGTTTTTCTTGGTCCTTGTTAGTTCCACTATCTTAATGCTTTCCTGAACACCATGGGGATGTGCTCCCTTCCATGAAATTTTTATGATTTTTGGCTGTTCCCTTCTTATTTTACTTACCTTGCAGTATAGTTATTGGTTTGAGCAGCATCATAGACTCCTGTGATATTGGAATATATATTCATGATTAACAATGAGAAAGCAAACACAATGAGTGCAAACTCCATACTAGTACATGAAAATAATATTTTTTCTAGTGGTAGAGGAATGGGAATTTTTTGTTTATTTATTTATTATTTATTTTTAAATTTTTTTTGAGACAAGGTCTGATTCTGTTGCCTAGGCTAGAGTGTAGTGACACCATCACAGCTCACCACATCCTTGACCCACCAGGGTCAAGTCATCTTTCTGCCTCAGCTTCCATGGTTCCAAGTAGCTGAAACTACAAGCACACGCCACCACAGCCCCCTAAATTTGTATTATTTATAGATACGGGGTCTTGCTATGTTGCTCAGTGAAATGGTTAGACTTTGCATCCCCACCCAAATTTCATCTTGAATTGTAAATCCCAGAATCCTACATATCAAGGGAGAGACAAGGTGGAGGTAATTAAATTATGGGGGGAGTTCCCCCATGCTGTTTTCATGATAGTGAGTGAGTCTCACAAAATCTGATGGTCTTATAAGCAGCTCTTCCTCCTTCTCTCAGCAATTCTCTTTCCTGTAGCCTTGTGAGGAAGGTGTCTTGCTTCCTCTTCATCTTCCACCATGATTTTAAGTATCCTGTGGCTTCTCCAGGATATTTAACGATAGTCAATTAAACCTCTTTCTTTTACAGGTTACTCAGTCTTGAGGAATTCTTTATAGCAGTATGAAATAGACTAATACACCCAGCCCGGTCACTAAATCTAAGTCTCAAGTGATGTGATCCTCCTGCTTCAGCTCCCCAAATTGCAGGGATTACAGGTATGAGCCGCTGCACCTGGCCTAAGGGAAAATAAATTTTAATAAGTAGCTATATATACAGTTCTAGTTGTGTGTGTGTGTATATGTATATATCAATTCTGAGTAAATTTATAGAGTTGTGCAATCATCACCACAATCCAGTTTTAGAACATTTCAGTCACTAATCTACTACTTGTATTTATATATTAGCCTTTACTAAGTTTTTCTTACAAATGGAATCATACCAATATGGTCTTTTCCATCTGACTCTGTTCACTTAGCATGATATTCTGAAGTTCATTCATGACTTAGCATCTACCGATAACTTGTCCATTTTATTGCTGAATGGTATCCAATTTTTATATGGTTACCTTTCATTTTGTTTATTGAACAGTTGAAGGAAATATGTATTGCTTCCAATTTGAAACTTCTATGAAGAATGCTGCTATAAAAATAAACTTTCCTATGCAAGTCTTTGTGTGGGTGTGTGTTTCCTTTCCTCTTAGATTTCTCAGAATTAAATGTGTGGGTTATTTGATAAGTTTATGCTAACTTTTTAAATAACTGCTAAACTTTTTCAAAGTGGCTTAACCATTGTACATTTCCCCCAGCAATTTATGAGGGTTTTGGTTTTTCCATATCTTGGTCAACATTTGGTGTCATCTTTTCTCCAAAAGAGAGAGAGGAAAAAAAACCCTTCTGATAGGTGTAAAGTGGCATCTAATTGTTGTTTTAATTTTTCATTTTCTTAATAACTAATAATGTTTATAACTTTTCATGTGATCATTGGTCATTCGTGTATCTTCTTTGGTGAAATATCTATCCAAATATTTTACTCATTTTCACATTGGGTTGTTCATTTGTTTTTTATTATTGAATTGTAACAGTTCTAGATATAGTCTTGTAACTAGTCATTTATCCTATATGTGATTTGTAAGTATTTTCTTTCACTTTATGTCTTGTCTTTTAACTTTTTTGGTAATACCTTTCAAAGCTTAAAATGTTTAATTATGATGAAATTCAGTTTATCTTCCTTTTTTCTTGTTATAAGTTTCACTTTTGGCATCTCCTTAAACTAAGGTTAACAGATATTTTCTCGTGTGTTTTCTTCTGGATATTTTATGATTTTGGTTTTTATATGAGGTCTCTGAGTTATGTTTGAGTTAGTTGTGTGATAGGACACACAGGTCTACATCAGTCTTTTGACATGTAGACATTCAATCGTCCCTCTATTAGTTATATAAAAGGCTATTCTTTCCTCATTGAATTGCCGCGACACCTTTAGAAAAATTATTTGACCATAAATGTGTTTATTTCAGGACTCTCAATTCTGTACCATTGATCTATATGTTTATCCTCACACTAGCAGCATTCTATCTTGCTTAGTGTGGATTTATAGTAATTTTGATTTCTGGAAGTCTGAGTCCAATTTTATTCTTTTTCAAAGTAATTTTGGCTATTCTAGGTTCTTTGTAATTCTTTATAAATTTTAGAATCAGCTTGTCCATTTTTGCAAACAGCAGCAACAACAAAAAGACCAACTTGCTGAGATTTTGATAGGGTGTGTGTTAAATTTGTAAATCAATTTAGGAAAGAATTGACATCATAAAAGCATTAATTTTCCCATTCAAACATGTGGAATAGCTCTCCATTTAGTTAAGTCTTCTTTAGATGTGTAATAGCAATGTTTTGTAGTTATCATGTTATACATTTTGTACTTTTTATTATATTTATTCATAAGCATTCCATTCTTTTTTGATAATTTTATGAATATAATTAATTTTACTTTTGGATTATTCTTTGTATTTGAAAATACAATTACTTTTGTATATCAACCTTATATAGGTAAACATGCCGACCTTTCTGATTTGGTTTAGTAGTTGTATTGTGGCTTCCTTAAGACTTTTTATGTATATGATGACATCATCTGTGAATAAAGACAATTGTACTTCATACTTTCAAATGTACATGTCTTTATTTCTATTATTATTATTTGCCATTATATACTGGTTACAAACTCAATTAAAATGTTAAGTAGGATTGGTGACAACAGAAATCCTAGCTTTTTTTCCCATCTTTCAGGGAATGCATTCAATCTTTCAGCATTAAGTATAATGCTAGCTGTAGGTTTTATGATGATGCCTTTAGCAAGTTCAGGACACTTCCTTTCATTAGTCTGTTGAGAGTTTTCTAATCATGGATGTGTTTTGGATTTTGTCAAATCCTTTTTCTGCATCTATTTTGATGATCGTGGGCTGCATCATTATTGTCAAATGTTAAAATAACTAAATATCAAATGCTTAATAAAAATTCCTTTGTCTCTAATAGCTAGAGCCATTTGGTCACCTGTATGCACTTAAAATCACTATGTACAGGTGACTACTTTTTTTTTTTAACTAATTGTTAAGGCTGCTTCTGACTCAATGCTGGATCAAATTATTAATGCTAGGAGAGTTTTGAACATTTTCAGGAAAAAGCTCCTTTTTTTTGACTTAGTAATATGTTGGTAAGGAGTAGAAAGGTATTTTCTTTTTTAAAAAATATTTTTAATTGTGGGAAAATATATGTACCATAAAACACCTGTAAGTCATTTTTAACTGTGTATCTTAGTGACATTCAGTACATTCATAATGTTGTGCAGTTACCACCACTATTCATTTCCAGAGCATTTTTATCATCTAAAGCAGAAGCTTGGTGCCCACTAAATATCACCCCCACTTTACTCCCTACCCCTACCCTGGTAACCCTAGTAACCTCTATTCTACTTTCTGCTTTTATTTAATTGCCTTTTCTAGGTACCTCATACAAGTGAAATCATCCTACATTTTTCCTTTTGTGTCTGCATCCTTTTACTTAGCATCACGCATTCATGGTTTATCCATGGTGTAGCATGTCTCAGAGGAATTTCATTTATTTTTTGACTGTATAGTATTCCATTGTATGTTTATAGCATATTTTTTATATCCATTTATCTGTTGATGATTGACAGACATTTGGGTTGTTTCTACATTGTGGCTATTTTACATAATGCTTCTATGAACATGAGTGTATAATTTTCTCTTTGAGTCCTTGCTTTCAATCCTTTTAAGTTTCTACCCAGAAGTGAAATTTCTGGATTGTATAGTACTTCTAGGTTTCCCTTTTTGGGGAACTGCCCTACTATTTTCAACAAAGACTGTACTATTTGACCTTACTACTAGCATTGCACAAGGTATTTAACTTCTTTCTAATAGTTCTGTTTCAACTTGCTCTAATACTTTTGTTTTCTTTCAGTAAGAATCATTGTAATAGGTGTGAAGTTGTCCTTAGTTGTGGTTTTGACTTGCATTTCACTAATAATGAGTGATGCTGAGCATTTTTTCAAGTGAGTGTTGCCCATTTGTGTATCTTCCTTGGAGAATGTTTATTCAAGTCCTTTAATCATTCTTTTTCTTGTTAAATTTTAGAAGTTATTTATGTATTCTGGATATTAATCACTTATCAGGTATATGACTTACAAATATTTTCACTTGAAAGCATTCTTTGATGTAAAACATTTTAATTTTGATGAAATTCAATTTGCTTATTATTTTATTTCCTATGCTTTTGATTTCATATGTAAACAACTGCTATCGAATTCAATGTCATGTAATTTTGCTATTTTTTGTAAGAGTTTTGGAATTTTACCTCTTAGTTTAGGTCTTCGATCCATTTTGAATAAGTTTTTGTATGTGGTATATGGTAAAAGTTTTACATGATTCTTTTGCCTGTGAATATCCAGTTTTCTTAAGTTCCCTTTGTTGAAAGGAATGTCCTTTCCTTCATTAAATGACCTTGGCACTTTTGTTAAAAATCAATTGACTTTATATGCAAGGATTTATTCTGAGGCTCTCTATCTATTGCATTGGCCTATATGTCTGTCCTTAAGCCAACACCACACTGTTATGACTACTATACCTTTGTAATGCCTTTTAAAATTGGGAAGTGTGATTCCTTCATCTTTGTTTTTATTTTTCAAGATAACTTTGGCTGTTGAAATTGCTTGAAATTTCACATAACCATCAGTATGAATTTTTCTATTCCTACAAAATGAAAACACTTGGTATTTTTGATTGTTATTGCATTGAATCTGTAAATCACTTTGGGTAGTGTGGTCCTCTTGACACTATTATGTCTTCTAATCTATGAACAAGACGTCTTTTCATTTATCTAATCTTTTATATATAATGTTTTGTAGCTTTCAATGTATAAGTCTTTTATCTACTTGTTTACATTTATATGTAAGTATTTTTTTTTTCTTTTTGGTACTTCTGTAGGTGTAATTTATTTCTTAATTTTCTTTTTACATTGTTCATTGTTAATGTGTAAAAATGCAACTAATATTCGTATGTTGATTTTCTGTCCTGCAACTTTGCTGTATCTGTTTCTTAAATTCCAACAGTTTTTCTGAAATCTTTATGCTTATCTGCATTTAAGATTATGCCATTTACGAACAGAGATCATTTTCATTCTTCCCTTCCAATTTAGATACATTTTCTTTCTTTCCCTTTCCTAACACTCTTATTAGAACATCCAGTAACATGTTTAATAGAATAGACCAAAGCAGGCATTATTTTCTTATTTCTGATTTTAGAGAAAATGTTGTTCATTTTAAAATATTGAATATTTTCTGTGGACTTTTGATATGAATTTGTTGAGGAATTTATCTTTTATCCTTAGTTTATTGGGTACATTTTAGCAAGAAAGAATGATGATTTTCATTAGATGTTCTCTCTTTTTGTTTTGTACCAATTGAGATTATGAACTGTTTTCCTCACTTCATTCTATTAGTTTTTTTCTAACTTCTTACCATTTAAAGTAATGATAATGACTTAATACATTTTTCTTTTGAAATGTATGCATTTACAGATATAAATTTTTCTTCTATTACTGCTTTTGCTGCATCTTATGAGGCATGTGTTTTCACATGTCTAAAAATATTTTCTAATTTTTCTTGTTTTGCTTTAATGAATTGGTCGTTTAAAGGTGTTTAATTTCCATGTATTTTTAAATTTTCTAGTTTTCTCTTTTTACTGATTTCTAGTTTTATTCCCTTGTAATCAGACAAGTTACTTAGTATAATTTCAATCTTTTTAAAATGTTAAGACTTGGTATATTCAAGACCTGTATGATTTCAATCTTTTTTTTCCCATTTATTTATTTTATTGCATATTAGGTTTTGGGGTACATGTGAAGAACATGTAAGATTGTTGCATAGGTACACACGTGGCAGTGTGATTTGCTGCCTTCCTCCCCATCACCTACATCTGGCATCTCTCCCCTTGCTATCTCTCCCCAGCTCCCCAACCCCACCGTCCCTCCCCTATTTCCCCCTGACTGAACCCAGTGTGTAGTGCTCCCCTCCCTGTGTCCATGTGTTCTCATTGTTCAACACCCGCCTATGCGGATTTCAATCTTTTTAAAATTTTAAGACTTGGTCATGTTCTAACTTCATTCCATTGTAACCAAAGTACTTTGAATGATTTTAACCTTTTCAAAATGTTAAGTCTCGGTTGTATCCTAACTATACTGGACAATATTCCATGTGCCTTTGAGAAAAATGTGTATTCTGCTGTTATAAGGTGGAATGATCTGTGTGTGCCTGTTAGATCTAATTGGTCTACAGTATTGTTTAAGTTCTCTAAATCCTTATTAATCTTTTGTTTTATCATTCTACCCAATATTGAAGTTGGGAATATTGAAGTCTCTATTATTATATAAGTGTCTATTTTTCTCTTCAAATCTGTTATTGTATCATATATATTGGGGCTCTGATATTTGATGCATATGTGTTTATTTTACTTGTTCAATGTTCTTGGTGAATTGAACTTTTATTAACATATAATGCCTTTCTTTGCCTTTTATAACAGTTTTTGAGTTAAAGTCTATTTTGACTTATATTAGTATAATATCTAGTTCACCTTTAGTTATCACTTGAATGGAATATATTTTTCTATACTTTCAAATTGTGTTTGAAATCTAAATTGAGTTTCTTAAAAACAGAATAGAGTTGAATCATGTTTTTTTTTTTTTTTCTGTTCTGCCTCTATGACTCTTAATTGGAGAGCTTAATCCAGTTACACTAAAAATAAATACTGATATGAAAGAACTTCTGCCATTTGCTTTGGTTTTCTGTACATCTTGTAGCTTTTTCATCTCTCATTTTCTCCATTAAAGCCTTCTTTTGTGTTTAGTGGATTTTTGTAGGGACATGTCTGATTCCCCTGTGCTTCTCTTTTGTGTACATTCTATAGATGTTTTCTTTGTGATTATCATGGGGATTGCATATAATATCTTAAGGTTATAACTAATTTGAATTAATTATAACATGTCAATTTCATAATATATTCTACTTATATAAAGT
>NW_022437029.1:7615415-7654699 GCF_009761245.1 Sapajus apella | reverse complement strand
TTAATTATAACATGTCAATTTCATAATATATTCTACTTATATAAAGTTACATTCTCATCTCATGTTATTCATAATAAATGTGTTACAATTTGTCATGTGTATCAAATTACATATTTATACACTGAGTGACTAATAATATGGCTTTAAACTTATTTTTATGCTTTTGTATTTTAAATTCTATAGAACATAAAAAGTGGAGTTACAGACCAAAGTTACAGTAATTGTGGCTTCTATCTGCACATGTATTTACCTTTACGGGAGAACATTATATTTTCACATGGCTTCAAGTTACTGCATAGTGTCTTTTTATTTCAGTGCAAAGAATTCCCTTTAGAATTTCTTATAGAGCAGTTCTAGTGCTATTGAATTTGCTTAGCTTTTGTGTATCTGAAAATATAAACAAACTGGGAATAAAGATAAAAAATAAATTACAGTACCTGTAATTCTCCCTCATTTTTAAGAACAAATTTGCCAAATATAGACATCTTCATTGACATTTTTTTTTCAGCACTTTAAATATTTCTCTGCCTTCTTGCCTCCAGGCTTCTGTTGAGAAATTGGCTGATACTTGTATCGAACATCTCTTGTATTTTGTTGAATTGTCTTGCTGTTGCTCCTTTTAAGATTCTGTCATTGTTTGTCTTTCCACAGTTTGATTACAATATGCTTTGGTGTAGCTTTTTTTGGTTTACCCAATTTGGTATTTGTTGGGCTTATTTTATCTGTATATTCATGTCTTTCTTCATATTTGAAAGGTATTTGGGCATTATTTATCTTACTATTCTCTTTTTCCTCTCTCTTCTCTTTGTGATCCTCCCAAAAGGTGTATATTAGTCTGCTTGATGGTGTCCCTCCGTTTCCTTAGGTTCTATTCACTTTTGTTCATTCCTTTATTTCTTCTGCTCCTCAAACTCAATAATTTCAATTTTTTCTATCTTCAAGTTCACTGATCTACAAATCTGTGGTTGATCTCTGCAAGTAATTTTTAAAATTTCAGTTGTCTTTCTCAGTCCCAGAATTTCTGTGCTTTTTTTTAAAATAATTTTTCTGATGATATTCTCCTTTTGATAAAATATCATGTTCTAAATTTCCTTTAACTTCTTTGTCCAAATTTGCCCTTATCTAGTTGAGCAAATGTCTAGTCAGTTTAGTATCTGAACTTTCTCAGGAGCAGTTTATGCCAATTAATTATTTTATTCCTTTAAATAAGCCACTTTTCCTGTTTCATTGTGTGCCTTGTGAATTTTGTTGTTGTTGTTGAAGATTGGCATTTAATTTTTCTAATGTGGTGACTTTGGAAATCAGATTCTCTTCATTCCCTGGGTTCTCTATGTGGGTGTTTCTGTTTTGATTATTAAAGACTATTGTAATCTACTTGTCTTGAGAAAAACTATTTTTGCAAAGGCTATTCTTTTGTGTATGTACTCACTATTTTGATACCTGTAGCTTGTACTCAGCTAATGCTTTGACAAAGATTCTCTTGAATTTCAGGATCAGAAACAGATAAAAACAAACAAAAAACCCCAAACAAACAAATAAAGGGACAGTCGACCTCTCTCAGACTTTAGAGATTGCTTCTGTACCACTGTACTTCTTCATGAATTTTCTAGGCCTTCAATGAGTCTAGGGTTCAGCCAGGGTGAAAGATTAAGGGATTCTAAAGAATTTTGAGCATGTGTCTTTCTGGGGCATGCTCATAACTTTCTAAATCTCCTTGTATATACAGTTCTTTGTGAATGCCGTAATTTCCCAAAGAGTCTCAATGTGTTTCTCCTCTGGGCCTTAGCTGGTGTATTGTATGTCTCCACCTAGAATCTCTCTAGCCCCAGATGTGTGGGATTTTTGTCCCCTTGTGGTTTTGATAAGAAGTTTCTCTTGCTTTTCCTGCCTGTATTCTGAACTATAAGAGACAGAGATGAGCAAGTCACTTCTTCAAGTGCTTCTCTAGTCAAGTTAGCATGAACAGACAAAATAATTTTCATGTAAAGTCTGCTCTGCTTCCTCCACTCTGAAGTGGGGAATTGGTAACTAATCTGTCACTGCTGAAAAGCACACCATCCTATGTTATGAAGGGTATGGGGGATGGAGAATAAAACCACCACTAATCATTTTTACCATTTTGAAGATGGCTTTTTCTTGATTAAACATGTGCTTGATTGCTGTAAAACTTTGATTATTTTCCAGAGCTTCTACAAAGTTGGTTTACACAGTTTATGTTTTATTTTACTTTATTTTTATGTTCACGATTGGGGAATAAGAGCTTGGAACTTCTTAGTCTGCCATTTTGCTGACACCACATCCCAAGGGTTCCTATTTCTGACAAGTCTAGAAACACTTCACTTATTCCCTTTTTATTTTCAAAGACCTCTAGGAAAGTGTCAGTGCCTCCATAGTCAAGTTTAGCACTTCATGATCACTTTGTTTTTCATTTTGTCATTACTGGTTGTTCTCAGTTATTACTTAATGTTATTTATACATTGCCATTTACTAAACTTCAATTATATAAAAATAATGAATTAATTAGTCTTTCTATACACACAAATATAATGGGCATTTCATAAAAATAAAGATGTAGTATTTTTGTTTATGATTTGAGTTCAGGTATTATGAAATTGGAATTATTTGTGGTTTTGCTATGGTTTGAATGTGTCATAATAGTTCATATGTTGGAAACTTAATTTGCAATGCAATGGTGTTGAGAGGTAGGGCATTTGAGAGGTGATTAGGTCATGAAGGCTCTGGCCTCATGAATGGATTAATGCTATTTTCACAGGTTGGATTACTTATTGCAGGAATGGCTTCCTGAATTCAGCTCCCTTCACCTCTCTCTCACATGTGCTCTCTTGCCCCTCCACCTTCTGCCGTGAGATCATGCAGCAAAAAGTCCCTCACCTAATGCAATCCCCTTGACCTTGGACTTCACCTCCAGAACTGTAAGAAATAAATCTTTGCTTTCTTCACAAATTACCCAGTCTCTGGAATTCTAGTATAACAGCAGAAAATTGACTAAGAGATGGCTCTTTCAAAATTCTCCTTTGTTCCCCATAACTTGCTATTCCGTCAATGTGATTTTCATTCCAAATTTTATTTCACAGATTACTTTAAACACAATTTTTTGCATTCATTTTTAGGTTATTATATCCATTTTGGTATGTGAGAATAACAGTTCTCCTATTTGTTGTATCTGCTGGTTCTCTCCATGCTGGCACATTTCCTTATGTGGTGGTTCCTTGATATCACTGAGCTCATTTTTAGCAGCATTATTTTTTCTGTAGCTTTGTGAGATGCCCGATTATATAGACGGTTTTGTCTTTTCTTCTGCTACAGCTTTTGGGATATGTATCTTGAGATTTCCACATTTAAAAGAATCCCAAATAAGGACTGTAAGATAACAAATTTATGTTGTCTACAGTAAGAAAAAAATAAACTAAATAAATTCTAGCTTCAAAACCTGAGTATGGCACAGATTTAATGTTTCTATTTCTCATAGAAAACTTTTCCACACCAGAGCCATGAAAACATGAAAGCATATTTTCTTCTACTATGGTTTGGTGGAGTGGGTATTTTATTTGCCCTTTTTATAAAGTGGGCATAACTTTTAGAAACCTGCTTTTATGCAGGTAATCTCACTTGTAACTCTATACTATTTTTTTTTAACAATGAGAAGCTTTCATTTTTTCATTTTATTTGTTTTTTCATTTCTTGTGTTTCAATTTCTACTTTGAACAGTGGAAAGAGATTTCTCTTGAGTAGTTCTTTTTATTTTATTGACAAATTTAATTATATTTTACAAAAGCACAAAATGTGTATATGCTCCAGACATAGTTGAATAATCTCAAAACAGTACCATCGATACTCACTTTGTGAGATTTCAGAGAGTTTATTCAGTGTCAGTCCATAAATATAATTTATTTTAAAGATGCATCAGATTAATTTATTATTTAAAGTAATATATTCCCCTCTATATAGATATATTTTAGCTAAATATACAAAGAATTATTATATTTAATATTGCCATTCTAATTTACTTTACTGGCCATATACATCTATACATGGGAATGTTTAATAAAGGTTAACAGGAGAATACTTCTTCAATGAGAATCCTAAACTATTTACTCATCATTGTCACTGAAAGAGGTAACGATAGGTCTCCTAAAATTTGTACCTCTTTTCCATGTATAACACTATTTGTGAATTTCATTATAATGTTTTTCTACTTATTTTCTTGTGATAATATTTAATATTTATTTTAAACACATGTGGGTGTGTACATATGTGTGTGCGCGTGTGTGTGTGTGTGTGTGTGTGTATGCAGGTCTCTCTGCATTTGTCTCTCTCACCGTATAGATGTAGAGCATAAATGAATATATTGAACATCAAATTGAAACCTACATGCCCTACATTAAAGATTTCTCCTTACATGAGGAAAGTCGGATGTTCTTTTTAGCCAATATCATTGTCATAAGCTTAAAGGATGATGGAGAGGTACAGAAGCTGAAGTTCCAGGGGATAGTATCTAAATACGTAGAAATTCATCGCATAGAACTTACAAGTACTATTAGAATGCTACTTTAATTCTCCTCTTGATGATTATACCTCTGCATAGCTCAGTGGTAGCAAAGAATATAATTATATCTGTATAATTTCTGCCTTACTACATTTAATTAAAGTCTCTATTTTGTTGATATTTATGATTACTAAATCCCTAATTAAATGTTGTAGAAAAAAACTACAGTTGCTGAGTTTGTGGTTGCTAAGAACATAACAGCAACTAACTGGATGAAATGACCCATAGTAGGTAATCAATAAATGTGTGTGTGTGTGTGTGTGTGTGTGTGTGTGTGAAGATTCTTTTTTCTTATTCATGTTCCCAGTATAAATGGCTGTTGGGATAATGGATTCTTTTATAATTGATATTGTCCATGCTGAATGGTTGTCAGCTGATTTATATAAGACTTTTACTGGGAAAGACATTCTCTACTTCCTTTGGTAAGGAGAAATGAATGTGGAGATAAGGCAAGTACAGGAAAATGTTTCAGTTTAACTCTAGGGACCAGGAAGATGGCAGTTTTGTACAAACTTGATCTGTTCTAATCAATTTTTTTTTCTGATTTTGAGTTTTTGTTACAGCTGCACATAGCATAGTAACATATCAACAACTTTTATCATATTCAAACTACACACACACACACACACACACACACACACATTCAATTTAAAAGATTGGATGGTATTACAATATAGATTAACACTTCAATGCTCCACATCACAATCTTTAAAACAGATAATAATTTGGAACTCTAGGGATTTATTTCCTATTTTACTTCTACTCTGGCCTAAGAAATTTGACAGGCTTTAGTCTTTTAATGTGGAAGCCCAGTAATGAATTTCAATGGCCATTATTGGAAACATCTCTTTAAATATGATAAGGTAGTGAGTCTCCTGACTATTCTTTGTGAATATGCTTTGATGAACATGACTGATCTTTGATTTTATTTATAGTTTATGGATCTTTTGCTGAGTTTCAATTAGAATTTTTCTTTTATGCACCAATGGCCAGAAAAGGTTTTCTATGATTTCACACTGAGAACTTTTTAAAAAAAATTTATAGTCTGGACTTTAGAGACTGAGGCTACAGCCAGTGCTGTCTAATATGTGGGATCTAGATGTGTGGATAGCGAAATCATTTTCTTTCCAAAGAACTCTTTAGATAAACTGTAGCTTTGTAGATTTGGTTCTAGCTGTGAACAATAGCCAAGGTAAGATAATTCAGCTAGTGTGAAAAGCTGAATCGGTCCCACTCTTCCCATTAGGCAATACATGAAACCCACCTGGGGATCTTGGGAAAGTCTTTTCAACACTCCCACTATGCTTCGTTTTGTTTTTCTCATCCCACTGCCAAACCTTTGTGAACTCCAAAGGACATTCAATCTTTCCAGTTTTCCCACCTGTAATGAAATATACAAGTGTAAGAGCCCCATTACGAATTTCAATACAATTGCCCTTCTACTCTTACATTTCAACCTGTTGAGAATCCTGTTAAGCAACCTTGTTAGAGCTCACTCATCATTGAATCACAAATCTGAAATCAGTTTTAATGCCATTCCATAGATATGCTGTTGGATTTTGTCAAATATAAATTATCAAAAGAAACAAGGCACTAATGCATATTTGACAATGAATGTCCCTTGGGCTCATTTCATACTCACATATTAATAAGAGAGCCCTTTGCAGCAATGTGTACACGGCTGGTCTCAGTCCATCCTTTTCTTAGCTGAGCAGCACTTGAGTGCTCTTCCATGGACAATGACACACAATTATTGGAGTTTAATTCTAACTTCATTACCTTTTATATTTTTAAGGAAATTTGGGAATAAGAAATACAACCTGTGAGGCCAGGTTTATGTTCATACAGACTTTTAAAAAATGTAAGTTATCCAGAATGGTTTTATAGGAATCATTAACTTTTTAAAAGGCACCAGTTTCCTTCTGTCATTAATGATATGCGTAACAGCTTAATGTAATGCTACTTTTAATTATCACAGCCCTTTCTTTTAAATATCAAATTTCCCTCTCTAAACTGTCCTGCCTTCTTTTTAGAGTCTCATCTGTCACTGTAAATGCCATCACTTTATTCCTTCTTTAGATGCACTGACAGGCCCACTCTAATTCCAAGCTTTATCTCTTTTTCCATCCTTTATTGTACTACAAAGATCCCTTTTTCATAGTTTACAGCTGTATCCGCTTTCCACACGTGGCAAATGATTGCCTCGGTAAAGGTATTTTCTGTTTCAATCTTGCATTTTCCCAAGGGAGAACAAAAGGGACAGGCTTTCTGGAGTTGGTTTCACTGAGAAAATTGTTTAGAATTGCCTCATTCCTCAGCAGATTAACGAATGCATACAATCCCAGCTTAAGTGCTATTGTACTACACAATTTGTCCATTATACTTTGTCCTTTCCATTTAGAAAACCCCTCACCAATTAAAGTAATACAGCCTTCCAATACCTGCTCCCAATTAAATCTGAGCTGTATTACCTGCCCCGATGCAGCTGGTCACAGATTCTTACCACTTACCAGCATTCATTAGTCTTGTTCATTATCAAGGGGATGGTGGCAGGGATTCAAGCCACTGCCTTCCTTTTAGGGCTCACCAAATTTATCAGCTTTCCACCCAAGGCCCCAATAAGGACAGGATTAAGTGTAAGGAGAAGGAATTCATACAGTAGCAACTCTCATTGTTTCTTCTTTCCTCATGTTCTTTCTACCTCAACACATCAAAAGGATACAGTGCAGGTACAAAAGATCACTCGTCTTAATGAAAGGATCACTTTTCGCTTCCTTTCGAGCCCAAAGCGTACCCCCCAGCTTTGTTCTTCTGTCTTAACTGCCCTCCCCCTCCAAGCCCTTTCTTCAAGACCACAGTGAGAACCATAAAGAAAGGCTCTGAAAGTGACCAAGAAGTCCACTTACTGTGAGCTTTGTCATTTAAGAGCAAGGCTTTCCAGCTTCAGGCTGGACTGGATTTTGGGGAAGTGTTATTTTTCAATACAAGGCTTAAGGATCTCTAAGAAAGGAGGGGGTTTTGGAGGAATGGAAGGTATAGGGAACTGTGATTTAATTACTACTGAGCATGATTGTGTGAGTAGGTTCTCCCAAACAAATTCTAATCTAAATACAATGACAAAAATATACAACCAGCTTTCTTTACTTTCATTTTGAAGACCGATATACACGCAGTTAATTCTTTGGTGATTCTGGTGGATCTCTTTCATGATTATTGATCAGAAAAGAAAAATTAAAAAAAACAAAGTGGGGGAGGTCATGCCACAGAAGGGAGAAGGTCATAGACTAAAGAGGAGAGGTATATTAAACAAACGTACTAGAGAGAAAATTCAGGAGAGAAGAAAATACAAGTTAGTTGCCAGGGTTAAGAAATGCAAAATTCAGGTAAAAAGGATTATTAATAAAAGGAAAAATCCATGAATTACCGAATAAGAATTGCGTCTTTAGCCCTGAGGAGACCAAACCTGAGAACTTATTCAGGCACTGGTGGTTCTCCTGGAGGGCGGGGGTGTGGGTGGGGGGAGATTGGACAGGAAGAGTTCAGTTGAGGCTTCAGCATCCTTTTATGGGACAGTACAGAGCAAATTCCACCTATCGTCTCTGGAGAGAAGATACTGAGATCCTGCACCAAAGAGTCCCTTTTAAGATCTTTGATTATGAAATTAAATTAACATATTTCCTCTTCCAAATTCCTGAATCATCACCTAGCATTCAGTCAGTAACGTTTTCAAAGGAACTTTAGTGACCACATGCCGCTACTGAGCAGGCACTGTGATGGAGAAATCTTGATTTTGGAGAAACTACAAGCATTCTCAAAGAAGCAGATACATGGTGGGTGGATAATCAGTGAAAATCCATCCTAAGCAACTTTACTATGAGTCTTTATTGTATACATACAAATCTTATCAATGAACAGCACCATATGCATATCTGTGGCTTTTTTTTTCTGGGGGGGGGAGGTTGTATATTAGTGTTTTCCTCTCAATTAACTTCTAGGCAATTTTCCCAGCTAAATGCATAACATCTTTGGCAAGATGCCAAACAAAACCTTAAGACCCAACACTAAATTCTACACTTATACAGGCAGCTTAGATTTTCATGCGGTGAACTGGAAGCTTGCCAGCAACTCCCACTATAAACTCAGCAGTGGGAAAGCTATATATATTTTTTTTTATCAAGAAACTCTACTTTAGATTTCCAAGACCACTTGAAAATTGCACTATTTTAATGTGCCTTTTAGACAAAATAAAAGAAAGATTTAACCTGCTATTAAATTAACCCAATTAGCTATTTATTCTGCATAACCCTACACTTTGGATGATGTTAAATCAAATAAACTGGCAGGGAATGAATTTTTTTTAGTGAATTATGGAAATTACAAGATGCATTCTAGACAATAAGTTCTTATGTCTTTTTCCTTATCTTTTTTACTCTGACAAGATTATCAGAATACTTGCTTTAAAAAAAAATTTCCCTTTTTTGTGTAGAAAATGGAATTACCCAGGATACAATGTAGCTGAAGGTCCTGGGGAGAAGTGGCTGGAAAATTAGAATGTAAAGGAAAGCTCATCAAATAGAAATTTACACAACAGTCATTCCTTGGAAGGCTTGCCATCCATCCCTCAAACTTTGCTTTTTGGTGTGCTTTTACTTGTACATTCCATTCAACACATGTGTTCTTCCAATAATGTAGTACTTTTCAAAGCACTAGCTGCAGTCAGGTTGCTTTGGTCCGCAGTCAAGCTTTGTTGATGTTAAATTTAGAACCAAACTCTAGGAGTTTGAGTTTCTGTCCCCTGGGATCTACAAGTTGAGGTAAAAAACACTTTCGAGAACTTGTATAGTGTCCGATAAACCTCTTTTAACACTAAAAAGCTTTTGGAAAACAACATTTTGACGATTTAAGAGGTAGTGAACCAGAAACATATGGATTAAATTTCCTCTGTAATACCCAGGGGCTTAAAAATTAAGGGGGAGACACTTGGCCAAACAAATTTCGCCCAACCAAAAAAATTCACAAACCAGGCCAAGATACTTTGCCAAATCTAAATTACTGATGAGCTCTCTTTCCGTAATATTAGCTATTATTATTATGACGTTTTATTTTTGTTTGATAATTCTGGAGTTTTAAAAACATCTGGAATGGTTTCGGAGAACAGCAGTTCACATCAAAGTGATTTTGCAATTTCAAAAACAAATCATAAATCATAACCTAACAACACTGTGAATTTGTCTACATAAATTCAAAAGCCAGGATAGTTTGGCCAGGGAGTGACACACAGTTGTACCCATGGCAAGGGTGCTTAATGGCTGTTCAGCAGGTCAGGCCCTTGCAAAGACAGGGAGACTCAGAGGACGTGGAGGAAGGAAAAGTCAGTACTTGTGCCATGCCCTTAGGCACCAGTTTCCACCAGACAGACACCAGACAGACAGAAGGCACCACTGGAAAGCTTCCTATAAAAATATGCGGAGAGATGACTCCTTAGTACACCTCAGCAAAACAGAAGATATGGATCCCAAAAGAATTGTTAATGTTTTCCTTTTGATTTTCAGCAACTTCCAAGAACAGACATAGCAGCTACTTCTGCCTGTTGGTTTCACCAGCAGCACAGAACTCTGATCACACTAAACAACACCAAAATAGCAGACCAGAATATAAGGGTGAAATGAACTATCTCAATCATAATTTTTTCACTGACTTTTCCTATGTTTGTTATTTGTTCCCTCAAATCATGACTCGAAGAAGACAGGTTCTGTGCTATGTATACGCAGAGCCTGCATTTGAAGAACCAGAAGGAGCGCAGACTAGGAAGTTAAAGGCTCATGATGCAAAATATAAATAAAAAAGAAAGAAAGAAAATGAGGAAATGAAAGAAGAAACAAAAGAAACGAACTCCAATAAATGAAAAGAATGCAGGAAAGGAGAAAGGCAGAAAGGAAGAGGGGAAGATAAGGAAGAAAGAAAGGAAGGGAAGGAAAACGGAAGGAAGGAAGGAAAGAAGGATTGAAGTAAGGGAGGGAGGGCAGGCAGACTATAGTATTAAGGGAAGGGAGTCTACAGCCAATTTGATGAACACTTGCTATAGATTTTGTTGCATATATAAATTCTATTCCTTTGATCCATTTCAGCATTTAATTACCATTCTTCCAGCAAGTCAATTATAGTTGCCTGTGGTATTGTGGTGGTGGAGATGGTGGTAATTGTGGTAATGGGATAGATCAGCATTGAGAAACTTTAAAACTGTCTTTAAGATAGAAGTAAGAGTTTGATGTAAACAAACAAACAAACAAAAAACCTTTAAAAATATTTTGGAAGAGCCATAAAACTCATTTGACACTTGAAGACAATGCAGCGGCAGTTAGTTGACTATGGAAAACTGATATTTATGAAACACTTGTATTACTATTACTGAAATATCACATAATCGCTGCAAAACTCTAAACAAACTTATAAAATCTACTACTCTATGTAGTCTGTTTTACATAAGAGGCCATTGGGCTCACAGAATGCAAAGGCTACAACTAAAAAAATATTCTTACACTATTGAAAAACTGATAAATTAATTTTTTTGAAATTCCTAGAAAAGTCCAAGATAGGTGATTTTATTAGTGGAGGAATCTCTTAAATATGTATTAATGAGTCAACAGGCAATTAGGAACTAGCTTAACATATCATGTTTTTTTTCTGTCTCCTAACTAGAAAAATAATTTTTTTATTCCATAAGGGCAGTCTAGAAGATTGGGCATGAATCATACTGCATCTTATTACACCCCTGAATTTGTGTCTATTTATGTAAAAATTAGCATAATTTGACTTAAAACTTCTATTACTTTGTAAAAGAGTTATTTCACATATTTCTCACCACAAGCAGCAGCAGGCTCTTAGGAAGAATTTTCTGCTGTGAAGGAGTATTCTATGCTTATATTTATACATAACTACATTCTAACTTGTACAATCCAAAACTGCAGGGAGACAGGCTAGAAAAAGAATCTGCATTCACTCAAGATTCTTTGTAAAAAATTTAAAAAATATCATTGTATTAAAATATTAAAAAGGTATTCTGTTTTTACATGCACTTGCTTTGATTTAAAATGCATTTTTGAAGACCCACCTCCAGCTTCTCTGGGCATTCTAGCAGGGCCTGCTTGCCTGCTGACAGACGGGCCTTCCTTAGGAACCCAATGTGCCAATTTGCACCTAGCACGGCGTGTGCATTAAAGTTACACGTGGCAGAGCTCTGTAACATGCAAGTCTTTGTTCAGGATGTGAATTGTTAGAAATCGGGGATTATCTTTATGGATAAAAGCTAATTCTGTACAAGACCAAACAAATAAACACATTAATAAAACCTGGAAGCTTTTCAAGTCTAGAATTAGTGTCAGAATTCCAGGTGGGGAGGCAATGTCAGAAAGCCTAAATCACAATTTCTGATGAAGGTAAATGAAAGATGACAGGTAGTTCCAAAATCCAGCCACAATCAGAAACGAGAGAGGAGGAGTTACCTAAACTTGAATCAGAATCCAAAATCAGGGTCAGGAGGCACATGAAGGAGTAAGCCAGGAAGTCCACACTGGCTGGGACTTGGGGACAGTAGACAGCCAATGATGGGCCCAGGGTTTCTTGGGGTTTTTAGACACAGTGAGTGAAAATGAAGTGAGGGCTTCAGATAAAAGGCAGCCCGGAAACCAGGGGTGGGGGTGGGGTCAGCAGGTTACGGCCCCCTCATCAGTCAAGGTACACACCTGGCGGCCAGGCCTGGCAGGCTTCTGCTCAAGAGGGAGCAACTTTCCACAGTGACAGGAGTAGCAAATTATATAGATCTAGAGATAGAGATCTATTTATGCAGGTTGTTTATTCAGAAACTAGTCATTATTAAAAAGCTACTAACTACAGGGAAAATATCACTCCCCTAGGGTCAGTTTATTTCTGTCCAACAATTATTTCTGAAAAATGAAGATTTCTTTGAACTGGAAAGACAAGATATTGTAAAATATGCATCATTTCAAGATCTCGTTTTTCTGTCTTTGCACTGATCTTTCTGCTCTTTTTATTGATTCATGGATCAGTGTCCAAACATAATTTTACCTTTTTCAACAGAGTTCAAAGCAGGGGAGATGCTATCTCATCAGTTTTCATAATTTCCATATGATTCACCATCTGGCTCTCCCCTGTCTCTGGGGCTTCATTTCCCAGTATACCTCTCCTCTTACCACAAACCCCAGCCACACCTGTAACTCCTTCCGAAAGCCACAGGGTACTTCTCTGTTTCTCAACCTGCTTGTGTTATTCTCTCAGCCTGGACAATCTTTCTCTTCATTTATGCAGTCAACATTTACGGAACCCCAGTTATGTGTTTAAATTGCGCTGGGAAGTGATGAAATGACTCAGTGACGTTTGGAGCTTCCTGTTACTAAAGGCACGAAACTTGTCCACAAAGACTCAGTTCTACCTTCCTATGAAAAGTCCATTTTGCTTTCCAGTTTTGAATTTGTCACATCTTTTTATGTGCCACCATGGAGATACATATATGTGTCACCAGAGTTTGTACTGTATATTTTAATTATTTATATTCTATATGTTAATTAAGTATCTGTATGTCTCCCAGTAGAAGGATAAGCCCATTGTGTCTTCTTCAGTACTATCTTGGCACAGATACAATATTTTATGCATTGAAATTATTAATTTGTTCTTTAGTTAAATGAAAGGTTATAGATTGAGGGATGGATGGATGGATGCACGGATGAATGGATGGACAGATGGAGTGACTAATGAATGACTATTTGGATATATGCAGTTGAATATTATGTCCTTTTTTGTTTCTTGAATCCACAGTACATTGCCCATGATCGTTCAAGACAATAATTCTGCATTGCCTTTCTACCTCAAACTGGAATCAATGACTTTTTAATTTAAGCCATATTTCCCTATCAATCAACAAATAGGGTAATTTCTCACGTGCTTTGTCATAGAACTACTCGCTGTAAACACAACCGTCTTCATAATAGTTTTCTGTTACTACACTAAACCTTTATATGGAGTAATGGTGTATTTTGTCAATTCAACAATATAGATCTAGAGATAGAGATCTATTTGTGCAGGTTGTTTATTCAGAAATTAGTCATTATAAAAAGGCTTCACATGTATTAAATTCACGTACACATAGAGCATTAGTTTAATATGAAAAAAGGTGTAAGTGCCAAAAGAGCGTCTGCATTGTAGTATGACATATTTTTATGTCTAAAGGAAAGTATTTATATGAAAAAACAAGCATTTACATAAAAGAACATATGATTAATTAATATTCATAATAAAATGTTTCTAATTTACTTTGATTATATAAAATTATTGAATCTGAATTATCAATTTATATATCTTCACTTTCTTCTAGAGATATTTTCAAAATGAGTACATACTATCTTTATACATTTAAAATTCATATAGTTGATATTCATATTTTAGTAGATTCTATGTAGAAAATGAAAGTTTGCTCTATCATGTTTTGACAATTTAAAAAAATTCATTTCTCCATCCAAAAAATCCTTGATACAGTAGACTGATTCTGGCACAGGTATCGTAATTCAGAAATGTGTAAAAAAATGCTCAGAGAAAGGCATATCTAATATCACGGTCCTAACACATTTGATATAGATATAGTATCGCCGAGCTCATTATAGCAGACCCTATACTATAATTATATTACACACATTTTAAATTATCATTATAATTTAAGTCTGCAATTTTGTTTGGGGCTTAGATTTTCCATATTTGTTCTCACATGTGAATCATTTAAATTGTTGAAGTAGAATCTGTTTAGCTGTTTTGAATTATATGAATGAAAGAAAAAATACTTTCTCTTCAAAGCAAATTAAGATATTTGGGGACTCAAGTGAGACTGTCTGAATTTATAAGCTTCAAAATTTTGGAGTAAATATGAATTTTAAAATATTCTCTAATTCCCCTTGAACACAACTTAAAATTACAAATAAATTAAATGTTTGATATAAATCTGATGAAATTATCAGTTTATTCAGTGATCCTAATTTTACTCTACCAGGAATACTGAAGATAAAATTAACATCACAAATTATTAGATTTGTTCAGTTATATTATTTTAGCGTATGCAAGTACAAGATGTTTCTTTTTAACATTTGGCCATGACATTCAGAGGTACAAATTAAATAATCTTCTATTATTGTTCCATTTATGTCTGAAGTATAATTATATAAACATGCAAAAATTATAATTTACTAAACATTAATTTACCCTGAGAAGATACAGTGTTTGTTCCTGGTAGTTGGGGATCTTAATTGGAGACATGGATATCATTATTTCTTTATGTCACACTTATATATATTTATACTTTGTAGGAAAGCTTGGCAAAAATTCCAAATAAACATAGAAAAGACTTAGGCTAAGGTTTCAAGAAATGAAGGCTTCTATCATTCTTCCTAAAAAATTACTTAAAATATCAGCTTTCAGATATTTAAGAAAACACTACATCTATGTGTATACTCCCCTTACTTCGTTTTTAATTTCATAATGCAGTAATTCTCATTGTATTGTTGTTTCCCTTAAACATTTGCCTTTGGAAGTCTCAGCAGAGAGACATCATGATCCCTTTGAACTTTTACTTTCAGGGATATAAGCATTTCAGATTATAATAGAACTCCACATGCTAAATTTTTTTCTCCTGACATTTCTAAAACAACAGCAACGACAAAAGGGCACTCGATGTAAATCCCTGAGGACTCACAGTAGCAGCCGAGCCTTACAGGTTCCCTTGGTCTTCAACACTCTCTTGTCTGACCTAGACCAAGTCTAGCAGACGTGGTTATAAATAACTCCTCAAACAGTGGCCGAAGGCTCCAGTATGAACTGGGGCTGCAGCTGCCGTGCACACTAGGGAGAGGGCAGACAGAAGAATGCAGAACTAGAGATGACTGCAGACACAAGAGCTTAGCAATTGGCATCATGTATGCACTCCTTGAGCTTTTCCTCTGTATTTTTAGAGAAATTTTATTAAATGTCTAGCAGACAACAGGACACATTTGTATTTTGCAAGCGCTCTAAACAGCAAGAGGGCCACAGAGTGTTCATTATTGGAACGAAGAAGAAAGTGCTGTCTGTCCTGCCAGCATCGCCATTAATGCCCATTCAAAAATCTTTTAACCCAAATGGAAGCAGATTTAGCAGGCACTTTAGGCCAACATTATTTAGAAAGATTTTTACATTGTAAGTCATAATATATACTAAAAAGAATCTGTGAAACAGTTAACTTGGATTTAAAGCTAGAATTTCGAAGGTAGATTAATATTAGACAAGTTGTACTGAGAATAAGTTTCTCTAACAGCATATAGTATTGCATGAAAACTCGCATAGAAGTCAAATTGCCTTTGAAAATTTTAGCTCACTTACTTTATTTTGACACATATTTTGGTATTATTAAGGGAAAGTAAAAATGTCCTTTCCCCCTTTATTTCTCAATGCAGCATTTAACTATATAACTTTCTAACTCCTCCCGAGACTATTTAAATGAACTTGATGGTGCAATTGTTTATCAAATAAAGAGTACTTTAGAATTGTTAAATTCTAATTTGCTATACAGATTTTTTTTTATTACCATGTACTAGGCTTCAAAATTTATCCCTCGAATTTCCATTTTAATTTAAATATATGTAATGTCAATTTTATGTTTTTGACTTGGGACTGTGGTATTTATAGCTAATATCACCAATGTTCAAAATGCTATTTAAGCATTAAAAGGTAAGTCAGCAGAAACTTTGTCTTATGTTTTAATTTTAATTTTATAATCCTTTCACACTTTCTTTTAAGCCATCTTTCCTTTGTGAGCCAGGAGATGGAAATACTCTAAATTTGGTTAATTGCTTCAGCATATTTTCTTGATAGTTCCAGCATTGTTTAGTGTCTGTGTGTAGGATGTAATAGTTGCCACTTAGATTTTGTCAATGAAAACTTTTTGCCTATTTAATGAATGGCTACTTATAACAAAATGTTAATTGTGGTCAATAAGGGAGAATAATCAGCAAATTTAACATGTGGGCACCATTTATGTATTAAAGTCATCTGTGATTTAAAGGAAAAAATAAAACATGTAATCTCATTTTTTTTCTTAGTAATTGTTAAGGCAGAGTTTTTTTTTACTTTTACTTGTAGTGTAAGTGTGAAGTTCTGGAACTTTCTCTAACAAACCGGTACAAGTGACAGGCCAGTCAACCTTTCCTTAGATGAAAATAGTAATGTACAGTGATTTTAAGAGATGTGTGTAGTTTGCTTTAAAAATACTATGTTTGAATGAATTTGAGTAAGTCTGAACACTTGGATGTGAAAATAAAGCTATAAAACATTTAAAACTTTGATTCGTATATATGTCATAAAATATGCTGTTTTTACATTAATTGTGTACCCAGTGGTGCCAAGGACATTCAAATTAAGAAAGATACAGCGTTTAGACTAATTTATATGCTTATACTATTGGAAACTTAAATACTTATATTAATAAATCTATGATTCATGTTAAACTTTTCTTTTTCCCTCAACAGGGAATAGCTTTTCTAATTAGCATCTCCCGTAGTCAAATTTAAGATTAGGGCTTTAGCAGGTAAAACTCTAGATAGAGGCACCCTCTGAGAGTAAGCAAGCCTGGGGCAGAAGGAAACTTCACAGAACCATATAAGTTATTTTCTTTCCTATATTGTCTTATGTTTGAGTGTTATGATGTTAAATTATTTCGAAGTAGAATATGTGAAATAAGAAATCGCAGAAAATGAATGCTTCATGGAAAGGCTGATCTGGAGTTGAGACAAGAATATTTTGAAGCATGAAAGCAAGAATCTGTTCTTGGTGTGTTCAAAATGGAACAGGCTTCAGCCTGCTAGGTGTTGCCTCAGTCAGGCTGGTCTATTACAAAATGCTTTGAGAACTATGTTGAAAGTGGGTTGTGTGAATTCACCCCCTTCCAAAATGATTTTTTTTTTCATGCTGAATTGAAGCTGTTTGAAAATGAATATCAAAAAGCAATGTCAAAGAAGGCAAATATCAGCTGCTGTCATCAACAAATATTTGCTGTATTCTTAGTATTAGATATACACAGTGTTACAGGGCTTTCAAAGCAGGTGGAAGATGTGACTTTTTTTTTTTTCATTTAAAATTAATGTTCTTAAACTTGATTAATGAAAGCTTGGGCATCATGGTCCAGGCAGCCCTGAAATTATATGCGCAACTTGGTGTGTGAATGATAGGTACTTTCATGTGGGAGGTGAACCAAGGGTAGTAAAAGTTGCGAGAGTATCAAAATTTTTTGGTTAGATCCTTAAAGTATTTCATGACTGCCAAAATGTTAACTGTTAATTTCCTTGGATCACATCTAAATGGTAGCTGAGAAAAGCCCAAATGCTAGCCTTCTTTTCATGGTGGTGCTATTATGCTGAATAGTTCTAGACGTGGGGCTTCTTAAACAGTTCAATATGACTGGTAATTACTAATCTGGCTTAAACCCTGTGTAATCAGTGGTAACCTGACTGCATCTGAGTGCCTGATCAGTCTCTTTCAGATAATCGAAGGGATGCTAGTTTTGTCCTGAAGTCCATTATTGTGAGTTAGAGGGTTCTATATAGCAGTGGTTTCCCCCACTTTTTTTGGTACTCATACAACACCTAAAAAATTTGGACAAACTATGTGCTGTCTAGCATATAATACATAAGCATACAAAATATTTTCTCTTAAATTTAAATATTTTTAAAGATTGTAACTTCTGGCATGTTGTAAATATTGACATTTAAAAATAAAACTGCTGCACCACTCCTTAAAATACATCCAATGAAATCTAAATACCATTGAGATTTGATTTCTACCAACATCCATTTAAAAAAATATGCACAGAATGTTCTTTAACAGTCAGGAATTTTATATTGTTCCTTTTTCTCCTTGAACTAAACTTTCATTCCACTTCCCCAAATAAGTTAATTCTGGTGTAATTTATTTTTCTGCTTAGAAGTCTTTTATTGATCATCAAATCTTGCTTCTTGCAATAAAAAATGTATGTAAATCAAAATTCTAAAAATAATAGTCTATGACCATATTATTTATGTTTCTCTGAATGGAGTTATCATTATAACTATATTTAATACACGGTTGATGAAAACAATATAAACATATGATCAGATTGATAGCAAAAGCAGGGAGCCTTGTGATGAGCTAGGAATGGTGTGGTTTCCCAGTAGTGTTTCCTTCGGGTGCTCTATTTGCTTGGCTCTTGTAAGACCCTCCCCTTAAAGTGATATACTCTTTGACAGTAGTGCAGTTTAGAAAAAAGCAATAACTTTTAAAGCTACTATCACTCTTCACTCTATTAGATGTCTGAATTCAGAACATCGGACTTTATAGGCTAAAATATCTATTTCTAATATCACAGTCTGTCCTTAGAAGAAAACTGTACAGGAGAGAAAGAATACCAAGGAGTGTACACCTACAACATTTTGGATGTTCCCTTCATTCCACACCTCAGCATAATGTGCAAGGTGCAATGACAGATGGGCAGCCAGTATGCTTTATTTTGTAAAGTGTGGGAAGATTAGTTGTGATGAGAACATGTCATTCTGAAGGAAAATAATGGGCAGATGAGAGAAATTTTTAATTTGGAGAAGGCCTTTAGAGTTTCAGTAGTTCTAGAACCCCTGGAGATAAACTGATAAAATTGAACTCCACTGAATTACATCTCCCTGGGTCCGGACTCATTTTGCAATATGATGTTGCTTCTTCGTTCTTTCTATGACTTCTGTTTCACTTGTGTGAACAATAGAAAGTCATGGAACAGATGATATGTAAGTTCTGGTGTCCAGGCTTTCAGAAGCTCTGCAGCTTCTACTTGGACACTCTTGGGAATCTCAATTCACCATGCTGTGTAGAAGCAAAGTGTAGCCTCCTAGATGATGAACAGCCAAGTGGAGAAGAACCAAAACACCTTAGCCAGTAGAGCTTCCAGCCATGCTAGAACATTGAGCCCCGAAGCTTCATGGAGAAAACCAGCAAAGGCAATGCCCAGATCACCCACTCACAGAATCTGGAGGACTCAGAACTCTGTTGTTTTAAATGTCTAAGATTTTGGGTGATTTGCTCTGCAGTAACATATAACTGATACATCCATTACTTTGAAAGATGTCCTCCAAAATTTTTACTATATTTATTCATTAATAGTCCCTCTTGATGAAATAAAGTTGTTTAATTTTCACACATGATTAAAAAGATGTTCTAATTTCTGGTTAAAAAGAATTATGTCTTAGTAATAGTTATGCTAAATAACTTATTTTTAAAAGATCATACTAATATAAATTAATATCAGTATCTAAAGCTAGATCCAAACACATGAAAACACATATACAAATTCAGAAACACAAAAACTCTTATAGAATCAATTAGATTAATCAGATACCATTCAAAGTGTTAGAGTCAAGTAGAATTTTCATGAGTAAAGATCAAAATCTGGCTCATAATATGTTCACAAGAATAATATAGGGAATAATCAAATGAGTTATTTTATTGTGTGAATAATATTGGCCACTTTTAACAAAAATGACATTGATTTTGGAATTTGGGACACAACCACAATGTCTGTAATAAAGCTTGATTTTCCATTAGACACAGGCAACATCATAAAGTATTTCTTTTAGACTAAACCACAATTCTTGTAGAGGTCTAAAAGTTTTTATGTAATACATTAAAAAGCCAAAATAAAAACCAAATGATTTTGGGGGAACTACAAGATAACTCCCAAACACAAAGTTAAAGTTATTCTGTTTGCTCTATGTCTAAATCAATTTACAATTGCTTTAAATTTCAATTGTTTTTTCCTTGTAGACACTCTGAGATTAATAGTGTAGATTACCTAAATACCCTCATCATGCTTCACATGTGCAGTGCATGTGGTAGAAGAGAGCTGAGAACTGCACTTGTCTCCTACAAGACAAAAAGTATAGAAAACTTATAAGGTGAAAATCAATAAAGTCAGAGGGCACTAGAAGAAAAAAAGGCCCATGGAAATCAGTCTTTGAGTGCACACACACACACTCTTCACATGCAAATGAAGGACTTGGGGACACAGAGAGCCAAGATGGTAACTAAAGAGTGGGTAACAAACAGTATGATAACTCAAACCCAGATGTCTTAATTTCCCTCAAATTAACTTTTGTCTACAGGTACACAATTCCTTATTGGAAACCCTTGGAACCACACAGTCTAGATCAGAATGCTTCAGACTGGAGCATTATAACTGCACATCTATACCTCATAGCATTCTCCGTCAGATCTGGGACACTTCCCCATAAACAACTATCTTATTTCTGCAATGAAAGGTATGGCTATTTATACTAAATGGGCTAAATAAAAATTAAAATGCTTTTTTATCAGTTCAGGTTGCGTTCCACTACATAATGAGTTTGTTGTCAAACGTATAGAGAAAATAAATAAAACACTTCCTTTGGAGTTTGGAGTGGCAAACACAGGACTCAGAATCCTATTCATATCTATATCCAATTCAGAACTTTCTTTTTATCCCTGTCCATGTTTTTATTTTTTATCATACCCTGTTTCGGGATTGTAGTACAATATACAGTGAGGTTTTTTTTTTATTATTATTATTTGTTTAGTCTTTGTCTTTTTCTAACGTCTCTTTTTTCCTTCATAGTCTATATCAATGGCTGTAAACAGTAGCTTACATGTTTTTCTGTATCAGTTAATGTAGGCAGATTATTCTATTGGGAATATGGGTGAGTCATTATTTAGAGATGACCTAGAAATCAGCCTTGACACATAAGATGAGGACTGTATACTGATAGATCCAAATGTACTTCTGACCAGCAAAGCTTCAGAGGCAGGAGGCAAGTTAGAAGCATAAACATCAAGATCAAAATCTGTCAAAAGTACTCAAAGATTAAATAATACCAAGATTTTACATGACTCAGGGGTCACATAAGTACAGGAAGCCCTTATTTGTCCCATGTAATAGAAATCTATTTTTTTTTAATAGAACTACTGAGGATCAGCCATGCCAATGTGTGACAATATGGTACACAGATGGACATTTTAGGTGACACCAGAATTGAAATAAGGCCCTGTTGAGAGGAAGAACACTAATTACTTCTTTAACAATTAAGATTTTTAAAATTCTTGGTGAATTATTTAAATGTTTCTTGAAGATATAAATTTTTGTTTAAACATTGATTATAAAAATAGCCAATACTTAAAAAAAAAAAATATTCCTTTCCAAAACTCCCAACACCTTAACACTCATTTGATTGCCACTGGTTTCTAAGGGAGTAATAGGAGTTCAGCGACCTGTTCTATTCTCCTCTATCTTGGGGCACATGGCAGGTTACATTCCTCTACTTCGTGGGAGTGGTACGTATTAGTCATGCAACTACTTTTGGCTAATGATATATAGCATAAATGTCATAAGTTACCTTTGGATGAGATATTTGAAAGGCAAAGCATAGTCCCCTGTTTTCACTTCCACTGCCTCAGCAGATTTTTGGTTTGAGATGTCAATACCATCAAATGGTAAGATTCCATCGGTTTGGATCCCTGAGTGACTTGATGGAGCAGAGCAGTTTTCTTCTTTCCTTTCTAACACCAACCCATGTTAGACCTGAAGCATGACTGAAAAATTGTTGCTTTAAGCTATTGAGATTTCTCAGATTACGGGTTATAGGAGCATAATTCTGGCCGTCTGGAATAATTTTGGCCACCTGGAATAATATGCTCTCTATTAAGTGGCTGGTTTTCTGTGCATCATTCTGAATCTGGACTTTGTATAGCAACTTTCAAAGCCTTTCTAATTCATATTCTAAATGCCAGGGCTGAATAGATTGCCTTGCTCAGTTAAGTGAAAACATCATATTGCCTCCTTAAATGGTCCAGTAAAATACAGCTCAACATTTGTCCTATTATTTTAGGACTATGGGATATGGCTGCACTTACATATTAATTTTTTATTCAGAGAATCACAAATATTGAGGGTTTGTGGCATAAAACCCTCTCAGATTTTCCTTCATATTAAAAAAAAATTGGTTGTAGTGGTTAATGGAGAGTTGTAGTGATCTTTTCAATATAAAGAGAGATTCTGAAAAGGCATGACAGGTGAAGTATTGCAAAACAAAATCAACTGTTGTGCATGAATTTAGAAGAAAGAATATTGATATTGTAGAACAAAATCAGCATATCTAAAGTCCAAAAATAGCCCAAATCCCCACATTAAATTCTATGAATCTCAGTTTAATCTATATATGATAAAATATTCAGGAGCTTAAAGGAATTAAATATTTTAGTAAGAACTAGATATTTTAGCAAAAGTCTTTCACAGTCTCTTTTTTTCTCTTACATGAACTTAACACTGGGCCCAAAACAGGAACGCCCAGTGGGTGGGGGGCACAGCGTCTTCTCAGCACACCTGTGAACTACAGGTCTAATTTCTACAATAACCCTCAATCGTGGAACTTCATGGTCCCCAATCATTGCTTTTTCTTCATTAATCTTTTGAAATCACAGTCAGGTATTATATATTGGTTGGAGAGAGAGAAAAAAGGAAATATTGGGAGCTAAAAATAGAACTACCATATGATCCAGCAATCCCACTTCAGAGTATATATCCAAAGACATTGAAATCAGTATGTTGAAGAGATATTTACACTCCCAAGTTCATCTCGGCACTACTCACAACAGACAGATAGGTAAGCAACCTGTGTTTATCAATGGATGAAGACAGAAAAAATGCGGTGTGTGTGTATATATATATAACCTCATAAATATACCCAATGATTATTTGTCAATTTATATATAACTTATATAATATATATTATATATATGTACACACACATATACACATGCACAATGGAGTACTATAAAAACTTTAAAATGAAGAAAAAATCTGTCATTCATCACAATGTGGATAGAACTGGAGGACATTATGCTAAATGAAATAAGCCAGACACAAAAAGACAAAGACCATATAATCTTACCTATATGTGGAATCTTAAAAAAGTCAATCTCATAGAAACAGAGAGTGGAAAGTTGATGGTTACCAGAGGCTAGGTGGGTGTGGTGAGGAAGGAAAAGGATAAGAAAAGGGTACAAAATTTCAGTTAAACTGAAAGAGTAAGTCTTAGAGATCTATTGCACTGCATGGCAACCATGGTTAATAATGTATTATATGTTTCAAAATTGCTAGAACAGATTTTTAACATTTTCATCACAAAAATATAAGTTGGTGATAGATATACTAATTAGCTTGATTGACTCTTTCTAGAATGTATGTATAGATCAAAACATCCCATTGCACACAAATATACAGAAATATACATAATGATTGTCAATTAAAAACTAAAAATTACATAAAAGAAAAAGAAATATTAGCAAATACAATAAAGTTGCATTACAGCATCAGTGCACCCACGCATGTGTGTAGCTGGATTCGCAGATTTTTTAAATGTTTTCAACTGAATTCAGTTTTTTTCAAAATTCTACTCTTGCCTGATATGGTGATATGAAATGAAATCCTTGAAAAATTGACTTTTGTGTCTCAATATGTGCAATGAAGCAACTAAAATGTGAAAGGGTATAGCTGCACATGCTAACTGTTTTATCATTAGAAAAAGTTACCAATAGAAAAAGGTCAGTTTTTTAAGTCTGAGAAGTTTAATAATTACATCATCATCACCTTTTAAAAAGGAGAAATAAAATCCATATAATTTGCAGAAACAAGTTTTATTATAAAATATCATTAAGTACATACCCTATTTTTCAGTCTATAAAGTGGGTATGATAATTTCCTCCTAAAACATAGCTAATGATCAAAAGAAATAAAATATGTAAAAGTGTTTTTGCAATGAGAAATCAACTTACAAATTTAAGATACAGTTTTAATTTTTATTTTTCTTGGCAACAATTTTAATGCAATGCAATATATTTTTCTCACCAATCTGCATCTTTATGTAAGAAATCTACTTCTTCATATTAACTGCAGACAAATTCACTGCACTTGTCAAAGTTGTAAATACCAGACAATCTAACTATTTTTTCTTTTTAAGAGAGGGAGTCTGATTACATTGCCCAGGCTGGAGTATAGTGGTTATTCACTCACACAATCATAATTCACTGCAGCCTTGAACTTCTGGCCTCAATCATTCCTCCCACCTCAGCTTACAAGTGCACACCACCACAGCACACAGCGTGAGTTAACACTTATCCTGGCTAAACTGACTTTTATCAAAATGCAGTTTGTAAATATAAGAATCATATTACTTTATTCCAAATCCTAAACTTGATCATTTTTAAGGAAATGTAATTTTCTTTCAATAACATACATTGCATCCAACTTACCCACATTTATTTGAATCACTTGTATACAAATACGGAAATATAATTTTAATGATGCTTTTAATATAAAACATTGAAAAAATGAGAATCCTTCCGTTACTCATGTAGTTTTCTTTCATGAATTGCTGCATACAAGTAATTAAGTGGGAAGACATAAATCTGTGAAACTTTAAAAATAAGGCTGACTTTTTTTTGAAGCTTATGAGAATATTTATATGAGTGCTATACTTTTGTATTAAGTCAGCTGACTCACAGATCCACATATGTAAATTCAGCTACAGTTTGCATATTGAAAAATATCAGAAAGGTTTTCCAATAACTAGAATTCATCTGTGTACAGTACTTAAAACCTGGACCTCTAAAGTACATTGGCACGTTTATCAAAATTCTGACAACCAACACCATATCTAAGACGCTAAACCTACCCTAAATGCATTAGAGACCCTCCATTCTGCTCCTTGACAAGTCTCTCTTCCTTTGTTTGTTTGTTTATTTGCCTCCTAAAGTAGTTGCTTCTGTGAAGTTCATTTTGTTATTTCCTTAATTCTTACCTCCCCCTGCTGGTTGTGCAACATGGAGCGTGTCTAGGTAGAGTAAAAAATAATTTGCAAAGGATGGAGACCTTTCAGAAGGGCAACTAGTAAAAATACATACATGCATATATATGTTTACAAATACATACATACAGGTACACACACAAGGAAACTAGATTTTTTATATAAATTAAAATGAGTCTTAGATGAGAATTTTAAGGCAATAATCTATAAACAAAATTTTATGTGAAAGAGTCATATCATAGTTATAACATGAAAGGCACTCAAGATATATCCCACATTCAAATATGCTAGAATAGTGAAGTGTATTTGAGTCAATAGTTTTCATTATATGATCACATACACAACTTGCACAATAGCTTATCTGGGGCACTAAGAAGACATATGCACCATCCTATATGTTGATGTAGATATTAGTTGGCCAAAATCATTGATTATCTAACAATAAATTGAATTTATATATGTAACCTTTATCGACTTACCGCAGCATAATTTAGTTTGCCAGAACTTTTGACCATTTCCCTCCTTTTTAAATTAGACTGGATCTTCAACTAGGACTTCTAATCTGTAATGCTGAAAATGCTTGCTAAATCAAACATATACGGAACCACAGGATGCATAATTTTCAGAACTGTGTCTACATGGTCTGCAATTTACATTAAATTGCTATGTTTTGGTTAAATGGCACCTTAGCTTCCAAGCAACTCTTTCAATAGTTGTTTCTTTAATTATTATTTAATTTTGTGGTTATGACTGGTTTTCAGTTAAAGAGGGTACTACTGACAAATTCAATTAAATGAAAATAGAGGACTTAATGGTCCATGCTAATGCTTCATTTCATACATAATATTTTATCATTTTCTGTGCAAATTTGTAATGAGTGCTTGGTTTGTATTAATAAATGCTTACATTTAGGCCACATAAAGTACAGTAATTAAAATACTTTGCTAATAATATTTACTTATAAGTGTTCTAAAAACAGTTAACCCATTGATTCCAATTACTTTTACTAAACCAACTTCCAAAAATACAATTCTTTGGCATCAAAAAATATTATTTTAATGCTACTTTTCATAAAGTGCCCTGAGTGCTATTTTATTATATTTTAATAGAGCATGTTATACATCTGCTGCTTTCTGGAACACAGATTTCATAGAATAATGGCAAGCAAACATTTAAACAAAACTACCATTTTTTTTTAAATTTTGAACAAAGGACACATATGTTATCGATCTCATTTCCAAATATTTAAGCTGAGAAATGTAACTGTTTATTGTATTGAAATGAGCAAAAGTTGGTTGTCTTTTGCTCTTTAAAGTAAATGTTGCTCTATGGTATTTTTTCTTATAACCTATAACAGAAGTCATCTGTAGACAATTTACATTCCTTCTCATACTAAAAGAAGATATGCTGCCTCCCCAAATGAATAAAGTTCTTATTTACAAACATGTTGCAGAATATGTGTTACTCATAATTCAACTCTGTAATAACATAGTTCAAAATTAAATATATATGAAAATGTATAAGCTAAACATAAAAGACAGATAAGTTTATATTTCATAAAGTTGGAAACAATAAGTTTGTATAGGATCATTCAGTTTCTAGATTACCTGAGAAAGGAACAACTAAACATTTCTTAAATCTCACTTTTAGATATGTGGTCAGTACATTGGCTAATCTAAACTTTCGGTTTTTATGAAAGTGGCTATCTGGAAATTAGACATATTTAAAACAGAACTCTGTGTTTTATTGTTAGTACTTTTTGCTATTGATGTTGAATCAACAGCCTAAGGATAAGGAGAAGCAAAACTCCAAATTGACATAAGGATTGAGATTACAAAATAAATTAAGAAAAGAAAAAGAAAATATCTTGAGGTACTCTGAGACCACCACTGAAAAAATTAAAACACAAGTCAAACTCTTCAGGTAACTACAGTTATGAGTTTTTTAAAAGGCAGAAAGATCTGATTCATTAGAAAAAGCCCTTACGTTTAAGAGCAAGCTGTTAATGACAGCCTTAGTTTTCACATGGAAATACAAAGTGTCCAGTGATAATACTTCATTGGATATGACCCACACTACTTCACAACAGTCTCTTGTAAAGGAAAAGTCACTTGGTTGTAACATATAAAAAGGAATTATTACTATTTTAAAGGTGGGAAAACAAACACAACTACAGGTCAAACACTGAAGCATAGGATGGCAAAATTTACAACCAAAACGTACCTTGGCACCAAAATCTATCATTTCAATTTGTCTCCAGAAAATTTTCTAAAAATAAGCTTGTACATTTTCATTTAAGAGTGATATTTTGAGTAATTATAAATGGTTTGACATAAAGCACATCTAGGTGCCTTGGCATGAGGCACATTTTGGTGACATTAAGGTATCTATCTTTATACATATCTTGAAAGAAATTGTACATAATTATATATGATGATTATCAATAGCCTCTAAAACAGAGTAGGAATTAAAATACACCCACATACATGCAAATAAAGGGCATGTGTACTCATTGGAATTGATAGATACAGAGTTAGTACCACTGTTAGCTAACCAGGAAGAGGTGTGGGCATCAATGTGCTCCCACAGGGCATGCACACACTTTGTGTAGGTCCAGAAAACAGAAGAACTGTAAGTAATCCTCAGCAGTCACCAGTATATGCAAAGGCTTAATTTCTCAAGATGATGTGCTGCTGACCAAATGTCCAGATTTGATAGAATCGGGCAAAATAGTTCACTTCAGTTATATAATATTTAAATATGTTCTACTATTTACAGAATTAATGAATTTCTTCACTTTCACCATAGAAAATTCTGTGTCTGGCTAATTTTTGATATTATTGAATACTGAGTAAATATTTCAATCTGACTCTTCTTGTCTACACATTGAAAATAGCTTCAATTTGTAAAATATTTTTTCTAATCCCTAAAATAAATCTTATTGTAGGGAATGCTTCTGTCAAAGTATTAATGGCTGAATCATTTCTCTTTCTGAAGCTCCTGTTGGTACAACAAGATCTGATTCTGCCTCTCGCATGGCAAAATATGCCAGAGGAATCAGGAAGCTGGTGTTTCAGCATTCAGGTTTGCCTGCTCTTCTCATTTCATGCATGTCACAGTATCTTCAGCAACTGTTGCTCAAAACATAGGAGATGTGAAACTTTTCTGTCTGGTTGCCTTTGGAGAAGTGGATAAATATGCCAACTAGAGTCCAGCACATATCCTTGTAATCACAGAGAAAATTAAACAGCATGCTCTGCTTGGGGTGAGGAGATTACACAGCATTGCTTGCTGGACAAAGGAAGATAAACCTTTTTCTCTCTTTGATTCCTTTAAAAAATCCTGGTAGTTGGGGTTTTACAGGCCCATTATTGACACCATAAGCAATATTCTTAAATGCATGTATTTTTGAACGAATAAAAAATAGAGCTAATCGTACTTAAATCCAAACCAGAGAAGCTTAGAAGACATCAGCTTGACATTTGAATGCTACTTACGTTAACTGAGCACAATTAGGTATTAACAATCCCAAAACACTCTCTTTGGACAGCATTTGTTAGTAATAACATTTGTGTTACACGTTTGTTGAAGTCATGCCTAAGATACAGAATTCATCTACATAACATCCTGCTTTGCTCAGTCTCTTCTCACCCGATGGCTCTTCTAGCCTTCCCCTTACTCCGTGCCATCAATCTTGCCTGTCGTGTTTCCATTCCACCTCTTTCTCCTTGTGTCCTTGTATAGATTTTTTGAGGTAGAATCTCACTCTATCACGCAAGCTGGTGTCCAATGACTTGATCAAGGCTCACTGCAATCTTGATCTCCTGGGCTGGAGAGATTCTCCCAACCCAGTCTCCCGAGTAGCTAGGACTACAGGCATGCACCACCCTCCCCAGCTAATTTTTTTACTTTTATTTTTATTTTTGGTAGAGATGGAGTTTTGTCATGTTGTCCAGGCTGATCTGGATGTCCTGGGCTCAAGCGATCCGCCTGTCTCGGCCTCCCAAAGTGCTGGGATTACAGGCGTGAGCCACTGCATCCACCCAATTTTTAGTAATTCATGCCTTCTAATCTAATAGTTGTACTAAAGATATGCTATTGAAAAATGTTCTCAATATTACTGAAAAAAAACAAAAACAAAACAAAACGCTGTAATGCAGAGATTGACCCTAGCCACTGGATGATCCACTTATTCTCATTGGAAAAATATCAAACCAGTACTTTAGGTGCAACACAAAATGTTAAGTAAAGCAATTTAGGTAAAAGCAGAATATTAATCAAAGAAAACACTCAGTCTTCAGAACAACTTGATCAGATTGTTTACTAGCCGAAAAGTTAAACGGGAGTAAAATTAAGCCTATGTTTTCTCTTCTGTAAGAGATAGAGATAATAACTCTATAGAGGCATTACTTCACTGTCGATTTTGTTTTGCTCTGGTTTTGATGGGGATTAAGATGGAGAAGTGAAGGAAGGAGGAAGAATCTTTCGTGAAACGATGGGGCAAATGAACTGACATGTAAAACACTCGGATTTTATTATGATTGGATTTTGCTACATTAATTGGAGTAGGTTATCTAACACACACAAACTTTAAATTGGAAAACACCTAGAGCACCTAGTATCTAATAGTGTAACATAGAGAAATTATCAGAAGTAAATAATGGCATATTTTGACATAATTAGCTTCATCATGTTGAGTAGGCAGCGGGGAAAGACTTTATAAAATGCACATGAAATGCAGTTGGGGGGACAGAGAAGAAAGTAAATCTTAGTATACTTAATTATCTTTTGAAAATGAAATGCAAAACCTAAAACAGCAGGTGTATAATCGGTGTTTGCCTGAACGAATGAATGAAAGATGCTATAGCCAGGTATTCCACAGGGTAGGCAGAGATACATAGATTGCAACCATGGCCTGGTTGCGGCCATATTGATTATTTAAAAAATAAATAAGTGAAAATTTAAAAAAATTGTTTTCAGGCAATGCTCTAAATAATGGCAAAGTTTTTGTAGCTCAACAAATTCAATCATGGTATGTTTTCATGCATAGGTTGTATAAATTATTAGGACTTGCTTTATTTACTGGACTGTTTTGAGGAAAATATAGTTTATAATGGATGTTTTATGGTCTATTGTTAATATTATGCACTGGCTTCTTGGTAGACTTTCCATGTTTGGAGCAAATCCAATGCATCATACCAGGGCAGTTGGAACATGTCTGTTCTGTAATGTCCATGTGCTAAAAATCCTCTAGAGAGTTCAACTGGGAGAGGATTAAAACTTGTCATTAAGCCAAATAACAAATCTTTGTTGGTTCTCTGCAGTGCACAGCGATGTTAGAGCTCATGTTACAGGTTAATTGCTTTCAGTGGTGGAATAGCCTGAGTAAGGTTTTCCTTGGCTTAGCAGAGTATTAATAAGGAAACCCAACACAACGTGACCACCAATATTGGAGACAGAGAACTCTGGCAGGTTAAGGCAGCCAACGGCCAATGGGAAAGCTCTATTACTGAGGGACCATCTGATATGCAAAGCACAGAAGTATTATACCCTGATGTGGTCCACTAACTTTAAGCAACAAAGACCCCTTCCCTAAGCATTTGTGAGATTCAAACATACAGTGCATAAAAGGTTATGTTCCAAGTGCAAAGTGGAAAAGAAAGCAAATGCAAGGCATCAGACGGAAATACAGAAAATTTAGATATTGTCCACTTACTGGTTTTCTGTAGCCTGGAAGTAGCCCTGATTATTTTACTTTACTTCACATTTTTTTAAAAGAAAAATAAAATTGTCCATAACTGAAACTTGGGTACCAATTTTATCTACAGCATTTTTTTTTTCTGGCGTGATTATAAACCCCTGAAAATCAGCATTCTTGGTATAATGGGAATACGGCATATCTTTATAACAGCCTGAGCAGTACTAATTACCCATTCTGTACTTAGAAAGTAGAAGGATCAAGACTATATGCATTTACAGCATCCATGTTTGCAGAGGTAGCTAGCCTGTCAGCATTTTCATTCTGTACAAAATGCCTGAGAAGATTTTAGAAATGGCAAAGCTGCCTCTTTAGCATCAATCTACATTGCAATTTTAGCAAAGCAGCATTACTCAGAACACCATACAGTATATCCTAGTGTACATAGTCAAAGTCCAATTTGAATCTGTGGGATGAATTAAAATACCATATACTAAAGAGCCGTTCAAAAATAGTAAACTACCGTAGCTACCAGCTGCAATTTCTTATTTTTCCTAAAAACTCTTCTCCGTTTGAATAAGATCAGCATATGGCTTATCCAAACTATACCTTTTAATAACTCCATAAAAATGGACTGGCTTGGAACATTATACAGCACCGGTAAGGAGAAGGGCTGATGAACTGCACTTCTGCTGGGATCTTCCTATATGAGAAAAACCGTGCAAAATCCAGGATACATGATAAAACTTATATATCTGATCTTGTGCCTTTTCATTCCCCTGCAAGCCTTGCCTCCTGCATTTCTACTCCAGTGATTCTTAGCAAGATACATACACAATAACAATCGTCAGCGCCGTGCTCCATGCCTGACCACCTAGAAAGAAATGTTCTCTGTTGTGAGTCCTGGCCCTGTGCACAGCCGGCAGAGGTTTCTGCATGGCTTGTGCCGGACAATGTTGTACAATCAGTTTCAAAACGTTGTGTCAGTCAGCGCTCTGGCACATGTGCAACCTCAAAGGGTGAAAGAAGTCGCGACTGGGCTGTGGTCAGTGACTAGTGATCGGGCTTCGCTGCCAGTATGGTTGAAGCAGGGTAGAAGGAGCCACTTTAGAGTGATAACATTCGGTTTTCCCATGCTCTGACAACAAGCAACCCACGGAGAGCTTTCCTTTTCTTTTCCTGCGTATCCACCTTCCCCTCCTGGCCTTTCCGCCCTCGACCCTCCCTGTTCACCTCACCCCCACCGGGCTCTGTGTTTGGTGAAAGAAAGAGACCAAAGTGCCACAAAAGGGCAAGGGTAGCTCAGTTTCAGACCCCAGGGCAACATGTGTTCAGCGAACAAGAGTGTAAGAAACACTGAATATAGCAGTTAATTCTTTAGACATACAATTTTCTGACTATGGCTTTCTTTTTAGCCATGCATATTTATTGCCATTCAAAGAGATTGTGCCTGCATACCAGCAAACAGCTATTGAGAACACAGCAAATCTTAAAATGATTAAGGCACTGGAGTTTGCTAAAGATGTGGCATGCAAAGAATCATGAGAAAGCCATAGAATATTAAAAAAATATTAATAATGTCAGTTCTAATAATTCAATCTCAGATTTATTTTGCTACAATCCTGTTCCAAGTGGTGTGCCCTGTCTTTTTTCTTAAGAATGAACAAAGATCATGGAACAGATTGTAACCTAGGTAAATTGCATGTCTGTTTACAATTGTATTTCACATATTCTATATATCATTTGCAAACTATTCCCCAAAGAAATATGTATCAAACTTTTGAAAAAAGTGAAGATTTGATGACAATCTGTTTTCCTTTCATTTGTTTCAGATGCTGCAGGAGATTTCATCTGCTGCTTAGGTTTTTTTTTTTTTTTTTTGTCTGCATTTTGAATATAGTGTCCTGTCATGTTTGTCATTTGTTTTCTTTTGTTCTCTTTGCCTTTACATTCATAAGCTACATTTCCTGAAATTCTATCACCACAATTAAGCAAAGAGGAATAAAGAAAAAAATATAGAAGATTGAAGTGAAGTTTACGTATGCAATGTAATCATAGAATTCTGATCAAATGTGAATGACAAATGTTTCCACATCTCATTTGAAAAAAAAATAAAATAAAAATGTCCCTCTCAACTCTTTTAACTTATAGAAATATGCAATTTGTGAGTTTTAGAACTTGTCATTGCAAAGATGTCTTAGGTTATACTTTGAGGAAAACAGTTAAGTACTGCAGCATATTTATGAACGTGTTTTCATGGTCTGTACCTTTGAGATGAGAAATTATTCCTAGTAATTAATTCCTGCAACCGTTTTAACTGTCAAGACTAAAGATTAATCTTGCAATAGCAGTTTAACCAGAAGAACAACCAATGGCAATTGCTGAGGAGCATGACTCATAGAAAACACTCAGGAAGAGCAGATTCCGAACTAACACTAAATGGATTCTAACAACTCAATTCTAGCATTACTCACAGTGTATTAATAGAATCTCTCTACTCCTAAGTTAGCACTGAAATCAGACAAAAACACCCTCATTAAGAAGAGACATTCTATTCCACTACAAATAAGGGTTCTTAGATGGTACTCATACTAAACACTGTTATACACTAAATATTTAATTATTGTTTGTACTGGAATTTAAGTCATTGAAAAAATGCACATTTTTTTCTTAAATATCTTAAAATAATTATAAAAAATCCACATTATCACATAATTTTGGCATGTAGACATGTAATAAACCCTTATTAGATGACTAATCATTATAATTATTTATAATAAAGTTTGGATATAAAAGTTGGCTTTGGCTCAGAAACTAAAAACACACCTTTAGTTATAAATGATAAGCATCACTGGAGAGGCACCTTACAGAACTTGGGGAAAGGAGCAGTTACTCAGTGAAAATGTTTTTGGCAACTCTTGACCTTTGAGTTCCTAACTTAAAGGACATACAAACAGCACCATTCTCCAGCAAGTTTCCCTTGATAACCTGCTGGAGAGGGGACAGAGTATCCTGAAGCCATTTGACATGCACAATTTAGCAATTACGTGGTCAGAGGAGGAATAATTCTGTTAGACCATCAGGGATTGTTGATGTTTACAGCCTTTATACACTTAGAGAAAAATCTAAAATTTAACACGGCAATATCAATATCAGAATGAATTATCCTTTCAAGCCGTGAATGATAGCTCATATTTTATAGGAAAAGCAAATTTGGAAGATTTCAAATGTTTGATTCAATCTATATTTTTAAAAAAGGAAATACATGAGGGTGTGAGACTATGTGGTGAGGGGATATTCATTACTATATTTAAATGAGGAATAAAAATAAACGAGTCAAAATGTAATGTGATGCTTTTTTTAACCTTGAATTTCAAAACTAACATTTCTCCAGGTGAAAAAGAATTACGTTTATTTTACTTTACTTTTCAACTAAAAGAAGTTTTTCTTTTTTCTAAGTCTCCCTTGAGCTCACAGCAATGTTTATTTATTTTTATTTTACTGTACATGTAGAAGGTTGCAAGACCAATAATGCTAATGCTTTAAATATTTCAACCTAATTCGAGATTCTCAATTCATTTCCTCTGTGAATAATTTAAATCTGTTTTCCTTTTGTTTAGTCTCCTTGATATGAAAATGCAATTTGCATTTTTCTTTTTAACAGGTAAGTTAGCTAGAAGACAGTTTTCTTCCCCCCTCAAAAATAAAAATCATTTCCAAGCTTTTATCGTCACATAAAAGTGCAGCTCAGTGCTTTCACTCACAAAGCTCTATTTTTAACGGGTTGTTTCCAAAATTTCATGCATTCATCAATCAGATATCAATTGCAGGATGCCTGATTGGGTCCCCTTTCACCTCCATCATTCCCTGCTGCCTGGGCACTGCCTGCCAAATGTTGCAGGAAGTGACTTGAATAGCGACAGCAGATCCAGCAGCACCCTCAGTGTGCTGGTGGGTCACTGCCATCCCCACCGAGAACCCAGAACATCTGCTCTCTAAACACAGGGTCTGAAGCATAATCAGCTTGCAGAAGACCATCTCCCCCAGTGCATCACAGATCCTGGCACCTCGACACATGCAATTAAATCAGCCCACACACCCACACCTCCACGTCTTCCTCCAATGTCTGGATTTGAAATGCAAAGTCTAGCTTTTAGTTTGTTTTCTTTCAAAAAAAGAAAAGAAAAACCAAGTAAGAAAGAAAAAAATACATGGATTAAATAGTGAATGAACCCCTTTAAGCATCTAATGGAAGACATATACATATGAAAAGAAATGATCACAGTGATAGAGGCAAGTTCAAGTGATAAGGAAAGACTGGTTGGCATAGAAATCCGCTGTTGCCTCTCCAAGGATCCCAAAGTGCACTATTTTTCTGATGTAGTCTTCATGCAAGTGTGATTTTTCAGCATATGGAATGTAGAAGGATAGGGCTTCCCAAACTAAGTCACACAAAATTGATATTCACCCATGGGGACTTAAGAACTTTTTGAGAACTACCTGGCATGGAAATTTATGTGAAGATTCTTCAAAATGCAAAGGATGACACAGTGGCTCTTGAACTATTTCCTTATTGTGCTCATCTCAAACAGATGTCTTTTTGTTCATTGCATTCCTTGCACAGACATATTGGCTGTAACCTTCTGTTTTAGAGGGACTGTGCAGGATGATTTTCCACATGCTGAGATGCTGAACAGGGGTGTGTGCGCTGTGTTTGATTACTCAGTGCCTCAGTGGCAAAAGGCAACTGCAACAATGCCTTTGATACTATTTCTTAGAGGAATTAGGAAAAGTGAATTTGGCATACTTTATTTTTGTTATTAAAGAAAGGCACTGAATTATTTTTATTCTTTTCTTCCTTAACGTATTAGAGGGAATTTCTAGTTCTCTATTCCATGATGCCACACAGACACACAACATATCATTGGGTGATAAATGAGAGCTTAGTGAATATGAAATCACTGATACCGTGTTAACAAAAAGTTGCCTGTGTGCAAAGTTCTTATGCATCTGTATCTTGGCTTTGTGACCTTGAACAAGTCACCAAACCTCTTTGAACTTCGTAATTCCTAAAATGTGGTAAAATAAAATTTGCCTTGTGGCTTTTGAGAGGTCTACATGAGATAAAACACATAAAGTGCTCAGTAGATTTACTGGCATCTAACAGCCCTCCACTTCAAGTCTTCATGTAAAATTCCTGGGTATTCATTGCCCATTCCCTCCCCCACTCCCAAGGCACATTCTCTCTAGCTTCTTAACTGTATTTTTCTCTAGAAAACTGTCTACTCTTGAACTCCAAGATTTCCCTGTGTGCTTCATTTCTTGTCTGTCTCTCTCTTACTAGAATATGGGTTCACCAGAGCAAGGATTTTCGACTGTTTTGTTTATTACACCATCCCCATTGCACACTCTGATCCAAATTATATTTCTAGCTTGGTAAATATGGATTAGTTGAGTGGATAAATAAATTTTTACATTAATAAATGAACAGAAAGCCTAGATTAATTTAAAATACCTCTTTTCCATCCTGTGGAGTTACAAGGGATTCTCTGCCAATGAATTTATTGAAAATATATTTCCTAAACCTTTCAGGAGCCAAATAGAGTATTTTCTTCCAAGTATACAAAGTAAAGTCTGTATTTTTTAAAGCATTTTCCCCAAGGCACATCTGATGTTAAATCTAGCAGGGAAGGGAACCCTTTGTCTACTCGGGAAAATGTTTCACCTATTGAAATTGGACAGCCAGGTGGAAAAACTGCATTATGCTGTTCACCTAATTGATGACCCAGCAGTGTGGCATAGTGACCTAGTCTGTTGCAGCCCAAGTCACTAAGATCAGAAACCACCTTCTGGTCTCTGCCTGTCCTGAACAAGTTGGTGAACTATCCGGATTTCCATTTCCTCATTTACAAAACACATGCACTGATTTGGTGTCCAGTCCGGCACTAAACTACTCGAAAATTTTTGGCATTTCATATTGTACTCCATGAACTAGATTGGTAAAGGACAGATCCCCCACATCTTAATTCCATTCCATGGTAAAACATGAATTATGGTGCATTAACAGCATTGAGGGCTCACCTTTTGTAGCTACCCTGATCACTGGAAGATAGAAGAGAACACAAGTACTTGGAAATAAAACCAAGAGATTGTGGCAGTCCCTGGAGCCCACAGTCCCATCCATATTCCCGTACTTTTTTTAAAAAAATTGAGAACATCTACAGGTTTGTTAAATCGAGAAAAGAACAAGAAAAAAATCCCTAATTTTAAATGCAACCCTTAATGCCAACTATTCTTAATGTAGATGAAAGTCCACACTGAAAGGCATATGATTACAATAAAAAGAGGGAGGAAAATCTTTCTTCAGGAGGGAAAATTATAACTTACACATGGTTAGAATTACCCAGAGAGCTATTTGTCCTCCTAATGTACAGGAAGGGGCACTTGTATCATCACTGTGCACACTGCATTGAGCAAGCACTCAGGTCTTTTGTGGAATATCCATGTCACTTACTTTAAGTGGGAGTGTTAACACCTTTGCCATTTCTCTAAAAATGAGGTTTGCTTCTTGAGTTAAAAAAAAAGAGATTTCTATAAAAGGGAGCATTAAGCAAGTTAACAAAGTACCTTTTTAGAGGATCAAGCTAAGGAAGGCAATACTTCCTTAAAAGGTTTCACTTCTTATTTCCCACCTTACTTAACAGGATGACAGAACATCCAGGGGAAAGGCTCAAAGGAGAGATATGTTGAAACTCAATTACCTGTGTTAGTGAACCACCTACAGATATTTAAAAATATTCACTTCTCACAGGTACCCAATATGAACCAAGTGCTTTTTTATTTGTGCCTCTGATGCTCCATTAACATAATGAAATGCTGTTTGCCTTTTTTCACAATAGGAATAAAGGACCAAAAGAGTGATAAAATATCACTCTAACTGTAATCTAGCGGACAGCACTTTTAACTGCTTCCTGGCTGCCTAGCATGAGTGAAATACCAAGCAGGTCTGGACAGTGTATCTACTTGTAGTTCCCAGGTAATCAGAAACTGACTTGAGTTTTGATCTGGACAAGAACCCTTTGGTTCCATTGATTTTCTGAGACTTGTGAAATCAGCAGTATGAATTCATATAACACCAGGAAAATTTTTTAAAGATTCGATGCTCTACCTACTTGCATTTGATATAGAATCATTTACCTATGAATGTAGTCTCTGGGTAAAACCTCTAGTTTCTGCCTGCAGATCTGGCCACCTTTAATTCACATTCAAGGAAATAAAATGCCCTCAAATAAGATGGAATCTGTATATTGAATATGTATTCTTTATACAAAAATGTTTTTGAAGTTTCAGATACCAAATAGTCATGTAGAGCCACTCTCATATTCTTTCATTCATCTCCTCCAAAAATAGTGCTGGAATATTGTGCCGAATATTTTCCATTCAACTGTTGATTTTTAAGATTTATTGTTGATTATTAACTCAACATATCTGTTCCACAAACATGAACACAATACATTTTGAGATTAAGAAGTCTTCACTGTGTCCAGACGCAGTGCTGGCACTCGTTTTGAATCCCTTGCTGCACGGGTTAGACTAAGCTGACCTCAGCTCCTCCAAGCCGTGTCTTTCTCCTGTCAGCTCCTCCTACACTCCTTCTCCTTGTATCACATCCCTGATCAATATTCTTCAGCAGTTCTCCACTGCCTGCACATGGGATCAAGTTCAAATTCCTAGACCTTGCATTCTCAGCAGCTCCCTAATTCTGTCTCTAGGTCCTTTCCGTCCTTGCACGCACCTCACTTGTACCTTACTCTTTCCAGCTCCCACATCTGTGTTGTCCTCAACTGCTTCCCTGCCTCTTTTGTGTGTCATTTCCCCTGCTAGAATGCCTTCTTCACCCATAGTCACAGAAACACCCCACTCAAGCCTCTCATCCTCTGTAAAGCCTTTCAGAGTAGTTTCTGCTATATGAAGCTTCATTTTCTACCCTTATTTATGGTCACAGAAGTATTTTCCATAACACCCATTTCATTCCACATGGTCACACTTCGTTTTTTTTTTTTTTTTTTTTTTTTTT
>NW_022437029.1:7527710-7615315 GCF_009761245.1 Sapajus apella | reverse complement strand
TCTCGGCTCACCGCAACCTCCGCCTCCTGGGTTCAGGCAATTCTCCTGCCTCAGCCTCCTGAGTAGCTGGGATTACAGGCACGCACCACCATGCCCAGCTAATTTTTTGTATTTTTAGTAGAGACGGGGTTTCACCATGTTGACCAGGATGGTCTCGATCTCTTGACCTCGTGATCCACCCGCCTCCGCCTCCCAAAGTGCTGGGATCACAGGCTTGAGCCACCGCGCCCGGCCCACACTTCATTTTTATTTGTTTAATATCTTATCTCACCAAATGAATGGTCATCTTGCAGAACGTAAGAACTAGGTCCTACTTTTATATATGTGCTTGCATCTCTACCTCCTTGTCCCCACCATAAAGACATGGAAGAATCTCATTTAAAAAAAAGAAAAAAAAAATGCTTGCCTATTGAAACAAAGAAATAACTGAACATTTTAAACACATTTTTACTTATAAATTAATTTCTCATGATTTTTATTCATTGGCTTTACTAATAATTCATTATGTATTATTCCATCTGACTTTTAAAGCACTTCTATTAGACAAATGTTCCAAATATGAGAAAACAAATATAAGTTAAATTAAACCTACAAAGCTAAAATTATCTATGAAATAATTAAAAGTTTGATGGTTCTGAAGATGATTACCAAAATAGGTATATCTCATAAATTTGAAGTTAAAAATGTGTGTGTGTGTGTGTGTGTGTGTGTGTGTGTGTGTGTGTGTAAACTTCTATGTTGATCAAGAAGTCAGAGGCAGGGAGGATAAGAGAATATGGTCTGGGAGTTGCAGCCCAGCAGATAATAATAACAGAAGGACAATTTAATCTTGTGTAATTTAAATCATCTAACCATTAAGAACCAGCTACATGCAAAGGAGTGTTTTGAGGAACTCCACTGAACAGGGTCCTTAGACACAAGGCACAGGAAAGTGCCTGTGAAAGTTCAAGATGGTTGGGAATGGAGGTTCATGCCTGTAATCCCAGCACTTTGGGAGGCTGATGTGGGTGGATCACTTGAGATCAGTCAGGAGGTTGAGACCAGCCTGGCCAACATGGTGAAACCTCGTCTCTACTAAAAATACAAAAATTAGCTGGGTGTGGTGGCACGTGCCTGTAATCCCTGCTACTCGGGAGGCTGAGGCTGAAGAATCTCTTAAATCCAGAAGGCAGAGGTTTCAGTGAGCCTAGATTGCACAATTGCACTCCAGCTTGGGCAGCAGAGGGAGACTCCATCTCAAAACAAACAAAGTTAAAGAAAATTCAGGCAAGCAGTCAAAATAAAATGAAAAAGATAACAGTAGATGGAGAGAAGACTTGTTCTGGGGACAGGAAGCAAGCATAAAAGGGAAATGTTTCAATCATACAGGCCAGAGTCTATTTTAAATAGACAATGCAAGAGGTTATAAATTCAAAAAGAAAGGGGGTCGGGAGGGGAGCAAAATATTATTTCGTAAGATAAATGGAAGCATTTGTTAATCAAATGAGTTTTCCAAATGTTGAGCCAAAGGTATCCGACAATTTAATTATATAATCCACTAATTAATTCGCATCATTAAAGCATTTATTCATTTACTGAGAGAAGCTCACCCTAGTGGTGGAAACAAACTATACTCTGATTATCCACCTATAATAATGTGTTTGTTAGGCATAGCTATAACATGCTCTAGGAACAGAGAAGGTGAGAGAATAATTCTTTTGGGGACTTACAGGACTTTTTCATAGACATATCAACTTCATCTTTGTATTCATAAATAGTCTACATTTCATCAGGCTGTGAGGATTCATGCTCAAAAGCCTATATGAAGGAGCCCAGGGTATTCCAGAACAGCACTGCCTTATAGAAATATGATGTAAGCTGTGTGTGTAACTTTTGTATTTTTTGTAGTTATATAAAGCAGAAAAACCACTGCCTTATAGAAATGTGATGTAAGCTGTGTGTGTAATTTTTGGATTTTTTGTAGTTATATAAAACAGAAAGAGAGCTAAAATTAATTTAATCATCTAACATGCAATCAACATAAAGCATTCTTAATGACTTTTTTACACCTTATTTTGGCTGAGGGGAGGGAGATGTTACAAAGTCTTTGAATCACAGGAAAAGATGGACTTGACTAGAAACACAGGAATATGGGTGGGGGTTGTAGTTAGACATATGGGTGGAAATGAAAAAGACAATTCCAGTTGAAATTAACATAAGGTTGTCAGATAAAATATAGGACACCCAGTTAAATTTGAATTTTAGATAAATGATTTTTGGGAGGTGTAAATATGTTCTGAATATTGTGTAATTATACTAAAAATATATTCGTTGGGTATCTGAAATCCTCAACACCGTAACACCAAAGTAAAATTATAAAAGCAGAGATCAAAAGTTTATACCAGGATGTTCATGAAGGTAATGTCTAAATCAGTTTATGTTCATTTTTACATTTAATTCTTAAAGCAGCATTATGTGATAGGTCCTTTGTATTATTCCTAATTTACAGGAGAAAACTGATCCTTAATTAGGTAATATGTCAAAGGTAGCATAGCTAGTAAATTACAGAATTAGAATTTGAACCCAAGCATGTTTTCTATCATTACAGTGCTCATGACAGAGCTGAATGATATTGGAAAAATGGGTTAGAAGTTCACAAAGTGCATAGTAGTCAATAATCTCTAAGATCACTTGTGTTCTAAAATTTGGAAATCTACTTCTGGCAAAAAAAAAAAAAAAAAAAAAAGTATTAAACTGTGGCTTAGATGTAACCAACTCTCCTGCCAAGAATAACTAGAAAATCTGGGTAAAATATGGAATCGGAGAGTTACATAGGCAGCCAAGGCTTAAGGGGCCAAGGTCTTGGAATGGGAAATGCATATAAAGTGAATTAACATTCTGCTCTGCATTTGCTCTGGAGACATTTGCTTCTTAGACTGAGAATCCAAGAGTAGCTGCGAAGATGCTGAGCAAAGCTTCAGGTAGTCCCATGGGGTCGAGAAAATAATATATTTCAGATCTGTCATTCTAGTCAAGATTGAGAAATCGGGATTCCAGAAGGACAAGAGTATAACATCTATACTGCCTTTTATTTCATAGCATGTACCTGTTTAATAGTGGTGGTAAGAAATTGATTAGAGCTTTTGGCTAGGGAGACAAGAATTAGAGTCCAGGGGTGATCAATGGGAAAGGAACTGAAAACAATGTAGACTTTTACGTAGGATCACTGTAAGGAGCTACACCCTAAAGGGAAGGCTAGCTTTAAAATGAACCAGCTCTCACAAAGACTAAAATTCACTGTCACATCAGCTCAGTCACACACCAGATTAAAGTAAAATATTTCTACTCTAACAGCCTTGAGAAGCAAAAATAAAAGTTTTCTAGGGAAATAAAACATTATTCTGAACCTTTGCTATATTTAATATAAAGTTTTTCTACAAAGTTTCATTTTAAAATATCAATGGCGATATGACCAAAAATAAAAGAGAGACAATAGAAATAGATGTATAGATGATCTAAGAACTACTCTTATGAATCACAGATGAAAAAAATTCTGTGATTAATACAATAAAAGTGTGTGACTAGATGTAAAATTTGAAAAGGAAAATGGAACATACATAAGGAAGCGTAAATTGAAAATAATGAGTTTAATAGTAGGTAGAACACTACTGATTAGGATTAGTTAACTGACATATAGTTTAGTAGAGCATGTCACACTGAAACACAGAGAGAAAAACCCATGGAAAATATTATAACAAGAACAAATTCATAGAGCATGAAAATATACATGTAACTGAAGTCCCAGGAGAAAATGAGAGGCAAATGTAATAGAGTAATATTTAAGACATGATTTGAAAACATTTTCAAAAACAATAAATAATTAAAAATAGATTTTAGAAGCACTGCCAATCTGAAAGATGATTATTTAAGATACAAATCATAGCAAAGCAGTTGAAATTCAAATATATATTAAAATCTTCCAGAGGAGGGAAACGACAGATCACCTTCAAAAGAGCAACAGTAAGGATAACTTCTCAACTCAAAAACTAAATTTAGAAGACGATATAATGATATTATTTGAAAATCTAAAATAATATAATTTAACCTAAAATTCTATAGCCAGCTGAAATATCACCCTTCAAAAATGAAAATGAAATAAAATTATTTTCAGTAAAAGAAGGACTTTTCAAACAGTAGACCTGAAAAATGATAGAAAAAATTCTTCAAGCAAAAGAAAAATTATCACAGATGGAAACATGAAAATACAAGAAGAATCGAGAACAAAAAGTTACAGTAAATCTAGATGAATATATACTATGTCTTATGTGTTTTAATATATATAAATTAAATTAAATGATCAAAGCCCACAAACGACAGGAGAAGATAAATTGCATTCATGTATTTTTAAAGTCTTTGTACTGTCCTGCAATTGGAAAATAATTCTAATTCTAATTTAAGGCATACTGTAGTATTTCAAATATACATGCTGCTGTTTTAAGATAGCTAACAAAAGAAGAAACTTTATAATAAAAATTTGTAAAGAAAGACAAAAGAATGATAAAAAGTAAATACAAGATTAATCAAAACACAAAAAGCAAGAAGTGGCCAAAAAGCAACATAGTACAGACAGGACAAATACAAAACTAATAATAAGACAGTAGACTTAAACAGAAACATGTAAGCAATTAATTAAATGCCAATGAACTAAATAATTCAAAATTAGAATTAAAAGTTATCAGACTGGATTGACAACAACCATAGGCTGTTTATAAGATCAACACTTTAAATGTAAAACAAAGACCCTAAAATCCCTGTCTGTAAGAAACCTGATATGACATCAATTAGAAATATTAATATAAAACTGACTAGACTTTAAGAAAAGATGTAATACTAGTATATTCATGGTTTAATAACCAGGAAAAGATAAATATTCTTACTTTGTATACCCTGATACACAGGTTAAAGATATATTTATATTTTAAATACATCTATATAATATACAATATAGGTATATATAATATAAATAAAATATCTGATATAGCTAATAAAGATATAATATAAATAAAATAGATATTTAATATTCATATTTATAATTATATTTATAATAGTCCATTATATTTATATAAATATGTATAAGAATATAAATATCTATTTTGTTTATATTATATATATAATACCTATATTATATATGTAGTATTCTATTATAGTTATATGTAAAATAAAAGCGATACAGACATAACATTTATGTATTTTTCTGTATATAGATGTTATATCAATATAATATGTAGGTACACAGATACTTATAGCTATATATTTATAGTCCTATAAATAAAAATATACATCTATAAATATATATATCTATAAATAAATATATATCTATATACATAAATATCTAATTGCATATCTAGATATAGATATATAAATATCTATATAGAAATTGATCAGAACTTTTGGCTAAAGGGACAAGAAATATCTGTAAGAATATCTATATGTATATCTAGATAGAGATCTATAAATATCTATATAGATATAGATCTATATATTTATATATATATGTAAAATATATATACAGTGTCAGAGTATACATCCCCATAAAATTTTGACACATCATTGTTCTAATTAAATGGCAGAATCACAGCAGCAAATTAGTAAAAATATAGAGGCACAAATGACATAATTCCTGAAATGGACCTAATCAAAATAGAGTTTTCCTTGTTTCCCAGTAATTTGAGAAAATAATATTCAGACTACTAAATAAAAGAAAAGAAGGTATAAATTACTAATAATCAGGCTGCAAAAGAGGCTATTGTTACAGATCCTGCAGTTACTAAAATGATAGAGGAAAACATTATTAAAAAGCCTACACCAATAAATCTGATAATTTACATAAAACATATATTATGTAGATATAGATATTTATATAGATATCAATATGTTTAAATATATAGATATATCAATGTCTATATGTAGATAACTATATATTTATAGGTATATTAATCAAATGGAGAAATAAAAGGACAAAGCTAATTTAACAGCATTGTGGAGGATTTTGACACATTGTTCTAATTGACTGGCAGAGTCACAGGAGCAAATCAGTGGAGACATACAGGACACATATAACATAATTCATGAAACGGACCTAATCAACATACATAGAACACTGCAACCAACAATTGCAGCCTCTCATTTTTTCAGTTGAACATAGAATAATCCTAAAAATTGACCATAATATTGACAAAACAAACAAAATTCATTTGATACACAAGGATAAAAATTTTATGGAGGCATATTCTCTTACAAGAGCAGGATTAAACAAAAGTAAAAAGGCACTGATATGATTTGGCTCTGTCCCCACCCAAATCTCTTGAATTGTAACTCCTACAATTCCCATGTGTCATGGGAGGGGCCAAGGAGGGGGTAATTGAATCACAGGGACAGGTTTTCCCATGTTATTCTCCTAATAGTGATTAAATCTCACAAGACCTAATGGTTTAAAAAATATAGGAGTTTCCCTGCACAAGCTCTCTCTCTTTGCCTGCTGCCATCCACGTAAGATGTGACTTCCTCCTCCTTGCCTTCTGCCATGATTGTGATGCCTCCCCAACTGGGTGGAACTATAGTTCATTAAACCTTTTCTTCCCAGTCCTGGGTATATCTTTATCAGCAGTGTGAAAATGAACTAATACAGGCAATTAATGAATTCTACAAATATTTGGTAACTTTTAAATATCATGTAGATATAGGAAAGAATCAAAATAAAAATTTTGAGATACTTTTAACTAAATAATATGTGATAATAATAAAATGCAACATATTAAGTTTGTGAGATACAAATAAAGTCATATCTGCAAGGGAAATGCTTATCCTTCAATATATATACTTGTAAGAAGAAAGGCTTTGGTCTCATTAATCAAAATATCCACCTCAAGAAATTAGAAAATGAATAACAAATCGAATCCAAAGAAAGTGAAAGGAATATGAGGCAAAAGCACAATTTCAAAACAAAACTCTAAAGCAATATGCAAAAGAAGATACCTAACAGATCTGTCATTAGTTCTTTGAAATCTAATACATTGAGAAAATAAAACTCAAACTATTAAATAAAAAGGAGAGAAAGGATAAATTACTAATATCAGGATGCAAAAGAGGCTCTGATTACAGATCCTGCAGTTACTAAAATGGTAACAGGAAAATACTGTTAAAATCTCTATGCCAGTATGTCTGGTAATTTACATAAAATAGATACGTTCCTAGAAAAATTACATATCAAAACTGAGAAAAGAAGAAATAAAAAATATAGATAGACCACATTTACTACTGAAATTAAATTGGTAATTTAAAATCTCCCCCAAAATAACCAATGTAAACTCAAACAGCTTTACTGGTGAATTCTTCTCAAGATTTAAGAAAGCGATATCATGAATCTTATACTTTTTAAAGACAATAGCAAAAGGAGAGTCCCTCCAATCTCATTTTATGAGATGCTATTTAACTCTCCAGAACATTAACAAATAAGAAAATTACACTTTGGTCTCGCTAAAATGGATGAAAAGGTCCTAAACAAATATTAGAAACAAATATCCAAAACTATTCTTAGAAATATTCAAAATTGAATTCAGGAATCTATAAAGAAAAATATATCACCATCAAAATGGGAATATAAGGTTAATTTAACTTTATAAACACACATCCATGTAATCTACCACATGAACAATGAGAGGAGATAAATTGTAATATCTTTTCAATAGATGCAGTGGCTTGAGTGGGAGGAGAAGAGGTTAGGAGAGGAAGGAGAAAGTAAGAGATGGAGAGAGACTGACAGACAATGTAAAGTAAATGAATAACATTCATTGCACATCTACAATTTGATTTTAAAAAACAAAAAATATGTTTTAGTAAATTGAGGAAGAAAGGTGTCTTAGAATACTTTATTAATAATAATACCATTTATTAAGTTAATAAATTATTAAGTTAATAAATGGTATTAAGAAAACAAACATTATTCTTTATATTGGAATATTAATGGCTTTTGCCAAATTAAATTGGGGAAAAGACAAAAAGGCTCAGAATCAACATTTTTATTCAACATTATTTTGGAGGTTCTATTCAGTGCAATTGACAACAGAAATGTAAAATTTTGAAAAAACAAAATAAAAATATGAAGTTTTGCAGATGGTATTGCTGTGTATACAGAACAATTTTTCAAATCTATAACCTATATGACTCCAGTGAATTCAGTAAAGTCAGTGGATACACAGCAAATGTGCAAAACTCAACTGCATTTCTCTATTTCAATAAGAAATCAGTTGAAACATTTTTAAGTACTATTTGGAGTATTAGTAAGAAATATGAAATGTCTATGAATACATTAACCAAAATATAGGCAAGACTGTGGCACATGAGTTTAGTCAATATTATAAGGATGTTAATTCTCTCTGCAGTCACTTGTTTAATGATAATCCTAACAAGTGTATTTACAGTAGTTTAATTTTTTTGAACACTTCTAAAGCTGATCCTAACATTTATATGGAAATGTCTATGGTCAAAAGTAGTTAAGGCAATCATGAAGGAGATTTCATGAATTTCATTTCCAGATAAAAATAAACAATAATTAAGATAATACTAGCTTAAGTGTATACAAAGAGACAAATGGAATAGAATAAGGAGTCCAGAAATATATTCCTAAATATATACGGTCAATTAATTTATAACAAAACTGACATTGCAATGTTGTGGGCAAAGCCTTGATATTCTTTTCAATGGGCGTTACTAGGTCAATTTGATATTCCTGTAGGAAAAATAAACCTTGACCCTGACTTGCACCATACACAAAAATTAACTCTGGTTAAATACAAACTTAATTATGAAAGTAAATAATCATAAAACTTCTTGAAAATATCGTAAAAAAAATCTTCAAATTCTTGAGGATGTACAAGGATTTCTTACATAAGATACACATCCCATTAATCATAACGAAGAGTTTGATAAACAAGGCTATATTAGAATTAATAAATTCAATTTATCAAAAGGCACCAATAAGAGAATTTTAAAACTACAGAGTGATTAAAAATATTAGCAACACACACACACACATATATACATAACAACTATTCTTGCATCCAGAACATATAACTCTCATTAACTGACAAGAAACAGATAATTTTTTAAAAGAGGAAATACTTAAATTGGCATTTCAGAAAGATGATGTCAAAATCACTAATAAAGGAATAGCCCCACCTCATTCATGTTAGAAAATTACAAATGCAAGCCGTAATGAGATATTATTTTATTCCCATGATAATATCTAATGTTAACAAGATGAGCAATACTTACTGTTGGCAAAAATAGTTTAATTATTTCAGATAATTTGGAAATAAGTGCCTTATCTATGGTAGCAGAATTACATCTACCATTATTGATTTAGTATTCAATAGAAATGCATGTATATGTGCACCACAAAACATTACCAATAATGTTAACAGCAGAAGATGTTTAAGTGCCAGAAACTGGAAACAATCCAATAGGTTAAGTCAATGGGATATCTATAAAAATAGATAAACCACTGCAATACTTAACATTGGTAATAAATTTTACAAACGTGTTGAGAAAAAGACCAATTCTGCACTAAAATACATAATCTATAGTCATCTTGATATAAAGTTCAAAAAAGACAAAATAACTGTATGGTGATAGGACAGTCATTGTCTGAGGGAGGTTAGTGACTGAAACTAGGCATGAAAGGGATTCCAGAGAATGAGCAATATTTTGTTTTCTTCTCTAGGTGTTGTTTACATGTGTCTGCTAACTTCATTAGCATTGAGCTAACTTTGTATTGAACTATCCAGTCATAATGTATGCACTTTTTAACATGCATTTGTACTACAATGAAGAAGCTATTTTAAAAACTGTGACTTTACTGCTGATTGGGTAAAGTATGGTTGAATTATGCAAACTGTAGGCATTTTTAAAGAAATTGATGTGTTCATTATTTCAAAGTTACTTCACTTGGACTTGATCTCAGATTTTGCATAGGAAAAAAGAGAAAAATGTGGCCCAGAGAAGTCTAGAGTTTCTGGTGTAGAAGTCACAGAGTGAAGGACCTGGTAAAGGTCTGAATAGGGAGATGATGGTTGCAATGTACTATATAAAGTCTTACGTGTTATCGCAGGATCTTCAAATGAAACATACACATGAGTCAGGATACAAAGAAAAGTTGGTATCATTACAAGGGAGAAGTTAAGTGAACAGACATGGAGGAGATTGATAACTCAGTCTTTTCTAGGCTCAGTCTTTTCTAGTGAATGTAATCATTGTCTGTCCATAGCATTTATTACTTTCGTCACTCATTTGACAATTGATTGTGTGTAAATTGTCTTATTTTGTCACTTATTTCAAAATATATTAGGTTGAAGGGTATGAAATTGCCAATATTCAATCTTTTTTTTAACATACAAAAATGGCAGTTCCATATGGTCCAACTTAATGTGTGTGCCCTAGTAAGATTCACTTCCATCAGCATTTGTCTATGGGCCGGTGTGTCTGTAAACTCTCTGGGTCTCACTCATTTTATTCTCCAATGGGCATTCTCAGATCTGTCACAATGATGACATGAATCTTTCATGTGGAAGTGCTTTGTAAACTCTAACATACATAATGCTCAAGTTGTTAAAGTGAAGACTAATATAAACTATGGCTAGAGAAATCTTGCAAAGGAAAGCATTCATGGATTTCAGTGGATCAGTGGATTTCATGGAATGCATGAAGTGGATCTACCTGGAATCTCTGTAACTAAAGGGAGCAAAGGGCACTTGATAATGTGTAAGCCAGTAAAAATTATAGAGAAAAGGTAGAAAAAAATGGGTATGTGCTTTTCTGATTTGACATTGTGGACGTTTTGAACATGTAAGATCTCATGATGTTACAGTTTTTCAAAAGTTGTTCATGGACTTTCTTTCTTTGATATATCCATGGATAAAATCAGTAGCCTGGCATCCGAGTTCTTTTACAACTAAGCCTTAGTTTTCATTTCCAGTCTGTTTATGTCCACTCACCTTCTCAAGTAGCTACTATGTGTTAAATTCTATGGTAAATTAATGAAAATACAGTAGTGCTCAAACGTTACAGTGCCTCTATCATCTTAAAACATCCAATGTAACAGACAACGCAAGCAATTCCAATACAGTGAATAAAGGCTAAGGGAATGAGACTGAGATTTTTGAGTACCTAGCTCAATTCACGGAAGTGAAGACTGCTTCCCAGGATAATTCATATCCAAGTTTAGAGCTGGCAATTCAATGGGTGTAGGCAGGGATAGGCAAAGGCCTGAAGAGGGAGCATGGAATACTCAAGCGTGGGGGGCGTAGGGCAGATTGTAAATTTAGAAAGAAGCACAAAGTGGAATGGAAACATGAGTTGGTAGGAAAGAAACACAGCTGTCTTTTGGGCCACACTGAGGAGCTTGGACTTCATCCTAAAGGAAATGTCACTGAAATGACTGAAGAAATGAAGCATCAAAATGACATAAAAGTTCACATTTCAGCAAGGAAACTTTGGCTGACTGTGGCACAAGACCAGAGGAAAACAGTTCCTGGTAGGACAGAGGGCGGGTAGTACAGGAAAGAGATTGTTGTTGCAATACACAGATACAAAATGTAGGATTGACCCAGCATAGTGAGAATGGGAATGGAGGTAAGTTCTTCATTTCTTTCAAAGACATAGAATCAACAGGGGGGCATGAGTCATTTTCTATGGAAGGAGAGTGGCTCATCAAACAGGATTCCCAGGTTTCTACTCTGTGCAATGAAGTTTGCTTGTATCCATCTCTAAGACTGACTACCTAAAAGAATAGTGGAATCTGCATGTGTTGCAGAAGAGAGAATGGAGATAATGATTTAGTTTAGAATATTAAGTTTGAAGAACTTACCTGTTCATCAGGAAGAGAGATTCAAGAAACTGAGCAAATCCAGAGCTTGAGAAATATTTGAGGTTGGAGGCTTGAATGGGAATAGAAGCCATGAAAATAGATGAGATTGCCCAGAACAGAGAGCAGAGGGAGTCCAGCTGAATGTTTAGAGCAGTCATTCTGGCATTTGAGGGATGCCAAAAGAAAAGGCGGGTGGAGGTCACAAATTTCAGGAGAAAGAGCCAGAAAAATGAAGACAGCATTTTCAAGGGAAGACTACAAGGCCATGTTTCTAGAATGTGGAAACACTTTCAGATGTTGCTAAGAGATTTGCATTGATAAAACTGAGAAGCGCCATTAGATTTGCACTGTGGTAGGCACTGGTAACCTTAGAAAAGGCAGCCTGAAAATCTCACAAATCACCGCTAAAGAACTTACTCATGTAACCAAACACCACCTGTTCCCCAATAACCCACGGAAAGAAAAAAACCAAAAGAAAAGGCAATATTGGTGCAGAGGACAGCAGCTGAAGATGCTAGCAGAAGATGGAGGGGGGGCTGGGAAAATTTTATATTTATGTTGAAACACTTGAGCATATTTAAATGTCAATGAAAAGTGTGAATGCAGAAAGGAAGACTGAGCATAAAGGAAAGAGAAGGCATTTGTCAAGAGAATGAAGTTCCTGAAAAAGCGTCAGGGGATAGAATTGAGAGCACAAGTGTAGAGATTGGTTTTAAAAAGGAAGAAAGCTTCCCATCTGTTTTAAGAGGAGGTTCAGAGAACAGGGTGTGTGCAAGTGCAACTAATGAGGTATTTTTGATGAGTGAGGCTTGAAGACCCTTCTGTCTTATTGCTTGTATCCTCTTTGAGTTAGGAAATGAAGAAAACCACCAAAAGCAAAGTCAAAGATGGCATCTGTGTTGTAAAGTATTTAATCTTAGACCCCAAAGAGGTCTGACATTTGCTCTTGGCCTTGGTTGGTAGTCTTTAAACCTTTGGAATCTCATGCCTGGCAGAAATGTCTTTGTTTGCCTGGGTCCTTGACCCACATTAGATAGTCTAACAATATGATTTAGAGTAGGGGGTGGCAATGCCAGAGACACTGAAAATGTGAGTTAGGGTGGTGGGTTCTTATGGTCATATGGTGTTAGTCTATCTTGTAGACTGATATCCAACACATGAACAGTGGAACAATCAGTCACACTAACATGATAGAGGCCTGATAAAAATTCTGGATTTGAGGCTAAGGTGAGCTTCCTTTGTTGGCAATATCTGTGTGTATTGCCACACATCGCTGCTGGAAAATTACCACATCTTAATTCCATGGAGAGAGAACAGTGGAAGCTCTGTGTTTGTTTTTTTCCCAGTTCATGCCCTATGCAATTCTTCTTTTGGCTGATTGCAATTTGTATCCTTTCCCCATGAGAACCATAACCATGAGTGTTAGTTTCTGTGAGATCTGTGAGTCCCTGGAGTGAATTACTGAAGCTTGGGATTTCTTGGGACCTCCTTGAACTTGGACTTGGTGTCAGAATTGAGACTGGCCGTGTGTGGACTGTGCTTCCTCGGCCTGTAGAGTTGGCTAAAACTCTTGCAGCATCCTTGAGCTTAGGAGAATAGAGATGATGTGAAATAACTTCTGTCGAGAATGTGAGCGTGAACTGCACAGAAAAATAGAAGAGGGTTGTTGGGCAGGCAGCACCGAGGGTCTGGTCACAGAGTGGGTGGGAGGAGGTAGCTGGGGGACATGTCTCTGCAGCACCAGTGCAGACCTCTGCTCCTGTCTCTAGTGGATTCCACCTGTCTACCCATTAACAGGTCCTTGGTATCCTGACCATTTCCCACACTTAGTATCCAGTCATCCGTGCATCACTTTATCCCACTATTTCCCTTCAACTAATTTATTTGAAGACAGCCATAACACAAAGTGATTTCTATTCCCTAAAAACGAGAACTCTAAAATGGTTTCTTTTTACAGCCATCATATCAGATTTTAAAAGTTTAAATTATAATATTTTTCCTCTTATTTCAGTCTAGGCATGAAAGCCTTTACCGCATATTTTACCCGAACCTCTGCTGATGGGACTCTCTGGGACACTGTACGGATATTTACCAGTTTGCAATAGGCTCACTGACTTTCCTCCTACTTTGAAAGTGTGCACTGTTACACAAAAGCATTAGAGCATTTATATACTTTATTTCCCCCTACTATTTGTTCCAGAACATCTGTGTCTTTCCCCACACCCTCAAACTAAGTATTTGCATTACAGAAATACTGTCTTTGCTGCAGTAACTAGTGAAGGAGTATAGGAAATTTTAGGGCATTAAAATGGTAATTATTTTTTAGCTCTAGGTTATGATTTCCAAGTCATCTTAGGGTTGCTGTTTTCCATGTGCAGAAGTAACAATTCCTTAAAGTTAAGAAGTATTGGGACTCAAGTCAGGAACAAAGGAACAGGCTGTACTGTTGGCTTATAAAGAACATTTACTGGAATGCGTACTTCAATGTACAAGTATGCAGAACCACTACAGATAGACAGCTGTGTGTCTAAACATTTGTGACAAACAGAGCTCAGATGGGAATGTATTTCTTTAAGGAGAAAAAGGCATCAACATACATTCATCACTTGGGCTTGAGAACAATACAAGCTTACAATATAGGTTGAGCAAAAGAGAGTCAGCTTGCGAAAAATGATGAGTTTTTTTCTGTCTATAAAATGCTTTCTGCAGTTGTCAGCATAGCTTTCTTGCTGCCTTATAATCTTGCAGCCAGTACAACTTTTTGATCATGAAAAAGACTCAGACGACTTTATAGCCAACTTAGTGTTGGACCCAAGATAGATCCTTATTCTGTGAAATCTCATTGTGAACCCTACAGACTAAGGCAGTAAGGAGGTTTGGAGACTGAATGAAAGTCAAATGTAGTAACAATGAGAGACAAATGAAGAGAAATATCGAAATGTACTATATCAGAATTCTTGGGATAACTTTATAAAGCAAAGTGATTCAATAAAAAAAATTATGAGACTAGACAAATCCCCACTGGGTGAGTATTTATTTAATGAATATCTACATGAATACAAACACAGATGGGATACCATGAGGCAGAGACAGCATATCAGAGGGTCGTAATTTTAAAACTAGAAAACTTTCCCCCCAATGTCAATACATTACATTATGTTAGAAATTGTGGTTTGCCTTAAAATTAACAATAAAAACTCTAAAAGAGAACCCTTCCTCTGCCTAGAATGTCTACTACTAGATTTCCTTTCCTATTGAAACACTACATGTAATTAAGATCCAGTTCAATGCTTTGATGAATCCATATTTAAGGTGAAGTTGTTATATTGGTCAATCTATATTCCCCTAAAATTATTAAGAAATTGGTTACTTCTTAAAAGTAGGCCATGTCTTATTTGTCATTTCTCCCATCTTAGCTTAGCTGTCAGAAAGATAGCCCTAGATATTGAGGGAACGTTGAATATTGAATGGAAGACACACATTACAATTTAATAATTGAGTCTATCCTATGTAATTTGAGCATATAAAATTGTGAACGCTTTGTGATATAAAAAATATATTAAGTTATATAGCCAAAGTACCTATGTGGAATATCTCCTTTCACATACTAAAAATATAAAGATTTCATCCTTGTAATATAAAAAGTTATCTCAGATACATAATAATAAGTCCAAGCATCTCAATATAAAAATTTACATCATACATGTATTAGTCCGTTTTCATGCTGCTGATAAAGAGATACAAAAGACTGGGCAATTTACGGAAGAAAGAGGCTTATTTGACTGATAGTTCTACGTGGCTGGGGAGGCCTCATAATCATGGAGGAAGGTGGCAGACAAGAGAAGAGAGCTTCTGCAGGGAAACTCCCCTTTTTAAAACCATCAGATCAGATCTCATGAAACTTCTTCACTATCATGAGAATAGTACATGAAGGACCTTCCCCCATGATTCAGTTACCTCCTGCTGTGTTCCTTTGACAACATTTGGGAATTCAAGATGAGATTTGATTGGTGATAGAGCCAAACTATATCATTCCACCCTTGGCCCCTCCCAAATCTCATGTTCTCGTATTTCAAAACCAGTCATGCCTTCCCAACAGTCCCTCAAAGTCTTAACTCATTTCAGCATTAACGCAGAGGTCCACAGTCCAAAGCCTCATCTGAGATAAGCCAAGTCCCTTCTGCCTATGAGCCTGTAAAATCAAAAGCAAGTTAGTTACTTTCTAGATACAATGGGGGTGCAAGCATCAGGTAAATACAGCCATTCCAACTGTGAAAAATTGGCCAAAACAAGGGGCCTACAGGTCCCATGCAAGTCTGAAATCTAGAGGGGCAGTCCAATCTTAAAGCTCCAAAATGATCTCCTTTGAGTTCAATTCTCACATCCAGGTCACACGGATGTAAAAGGGGGACTCCCACGGCCTTGGGCAGTACTTCCCCTGTGGCTTTGCAGGGCATAACCTCTCTCCTGGCTACTTTTACTGTCTGACATTGTCTGTGGCATTTCCAGGTGCATGGTGCAAGCTGTCCGTGGATCGACCATTTTGGAGTCTGGACAATGGTGGCCCTCTTCTCACAGCTCCACTAGGTGGTTGTCCAGGAGGGACTTTGTGTGGACATTTCCCTTCTGTGCTGCCCTAGCGGAGGTTCTCCATGAGGGCCCTGTCCCTGCAGTAACCTTGTGTCTGGGCATCCAGGTGTTTCCATACCTCCTGTGAAATCTAGGTGAAGGTCCCCAAATTTCAATTCTTCTGCAGCCTGTGGAAGCTGCCAGCGCTTGGGGCTTCCACCCTCTGAAGCAACAGTCTGAGCTTTACCTTGGCCACCTTTAGCCATGGCTGGAGCCACTGGAGCGCACTGTACTAAGTCCCTAGGCTGCAAAGAACAGGGGGGCCTTGGGCCTGGCCCTGTTGATAAAGGCATACCCAAGTCTCAGCAATTTACAAAACAAAGAGGTTTATTGGACTTACAGTTTCACATGGCTGGGGAGGCCGCACAGAAGGCAAAAGCACTCCTAACATGATGCCAGACAAGAAAAGAGAGCTTGTGGAGGGAAACTCCCATTTTTAAAATAATCAGATCAGATATCATGGGACTTACTCAGAATATCATGAGAGCAATGAGAAAATAAGTTTATTCATGAAGATATTATTGTAATTAGGTACTGAATCATAGGGAAATAGTCAAATAAATTATGGTACTTCCATATGGTGGGATATAAGGTAGCTATTTATTTATAACACAGGAAATTTTTAGATTATTATGTTAAATTAAAAAGTCAGGCAACAAAATTGTGTATATTTCATCATCTCAACTATAAGTGTTTTTTAAAGAAAGAGCAAAAATAATGCTATAAAATTTTTAGTGATTTAAAAAATTTTTTAAATTTATATAATTATAGATAAATGCTCTAGAACTTTAGTTGGCATTTTCTTCAAGTTCATGTGTATGTAAATTATATGTATATATAACACATATATCATTTTCTACTGTTTCTATATAAACCTTCCATGAAAATCTAGTCAATTCCCTTCATTTTCTAGATTAAGAGAGAAGTTTGCAGTCTTGTATTCAAGGGATCTTCTTTGTATGCCTCCACCAACTTTTCCCATTTATTTAATTATTTTTAATTTAATTGACATACAATATTGAGTTGATGCAATGGTAATTGTGGGTTTTGCCATTACTTTTGATGACAAAACCACAATTACTTTTGCACCAATCTAATAACTAAATTAATTAAATTGTGTCATAACATATTATGGGGTACAAGGTGATGTTTTGATATGTGTATACATTATTTAATGCTCAGATCAGAGTGGTTAGTATATCCATCATCTTTAACGTTTATCATTTCTTTGTAGTCTGAACATTCGAAATCAATCTTCCAGTTATTTTGAAATACACAATACATTACTAATCGTAGTCACCCTACCATGGACTGTAGGTCACCAGACCTACTGTGCAATAGGTCACCAGCACTTATTCCTCATATATAATGGTAACTTTGTACACATTGATCAATCTGTCCCCATTCCCCCTACCCTTTCCCGTCTCTGGTAATCACTGTTCTAGTCTCTGTTTCTATGAGATAAAATTTAGATTACATATATGAATTAGATCATGTAATGTTTGTCCTTTTGTGTCTGACTGATTTCAATTAACATATGTCTTCCAGGTTCATTCATGTTGTCATAAATAATGAAATTTCATCCTTTTTCATAACTGAATAATACTCCATTGTGCATATATATGCTGCATCTTCTTTATCCATTCATGTGTAGATGGACACATAGGTTGATTTTGTATCTTGGCTAGTGAATGATGCTGCAATAAACATGGGGATGCATGTGTCTCTCCTACATACTATTTTTGTTTTCTTTGGGTAAATACCCAGTAGTAGGATTCCTGGATCATATAGCAGTTCTATTTTTAATTTTTTTGAGGAATATCCATATCATTCACTTTTGAGGAATATCCATAATGGCTTTACTAATTTACATTCCCACAATAGTGTATAAATATTCCCTTTTCCTCATATTCTAACTAACATTTTTTATCTTTAGACTTTTTATAATAGCCATTTTAACTGAAGTAGGGTGATATCACATTGTGGTTTTGATTTTCATTTTCCTAATGATAAGTGATTTTGAGTATTTTTTATATACCTGTTAGCCATTTGTATATCTTCTTTTAAAAAATGTCTATTTGGGTCTTCTGGCCATTTTACAACCAGATTATTTGTATTTTTGTTATTGAGTTGCTTGAGTTACTTATATATTCTGAGTATTAACACCTTGTTAGATGTACAGTTCACAAATATTTTCTTTCATTCTATAGATTGTCTCTTCTCTCTGTTAATTCTTTCCTTTGCTTTGAAGACGTTTTTAGTTTGATGTAATCATATTTGTTTATTTGTGCTTTTTTTGCTGGCCCATGAAGAACATTTTTTCTTCTGTTTCTTTCAGTAGTTTTATAATTTTGGGTCTTACATTTAAGTCTTTAATTCATTTTGAGTTGATTTTTATGTATGGTAAAAGATGAGGATGCAGTTTTATGTTACTTCATGTAGATATCCAGTTTTCCCAGAATCATTTATTGAAGATACTGTTCTTTCTCCAATGTGTGTTCCTGGTAGCTTTGTTGACTCAGTTGGCTGTAGACATATGGATTTATTTCTGGGCTCTAGTCTGTTCCATTCATCTTTTTGTGTGTTTTTGTGCCAATGCCATGCTATTTTGGTTACTATAGCTTTGTAATATGTTTTCCAGTTTATTTTGTAATAGTCCTCTGGATTCAAACCTCATTTGTTTAACTAGTTCTACAGCTAAGTAATCATATGGTTTTAGGTGAATGAATTAACTTCTCTGTTCTTTAGGTTTATTTATAAAATGGTTATAATAATAATTATCATCTTATAGGATTATCCTGAGATTAAATGATATAATATGTGGTGCATAATAATGGCTCCATAAATATTAACTATTATTATTGTCTAGCAAAACTGTGTTACTCATTATTCTCAAATATGCTCCCTGCTTTCTTTCATTTCATCCTAGCTACTACTTGGATTCTTATGCCCTTTCCTTCTGTTACCACATGTTAAAATATTAGCCTTCTTTAATGTCTTCCTCAAATAAAACTTTCTCCAAATTCATAACATTTACTATTACATGTATATTCTGTCTGGTATTACAGTTATATGTAGTTTACTTATTTATCTATTGATTTAAATATTTTAAGTGAAATGATTGTTACACATGTTTTTAATCCCTTCAGAGTCTAGAGCATGTATTTGAAACATAATAATAAATTAAATAAAATAATAATTTGAAGGTAGTTTCTGAAAGGATTTTAAAATAATTTGTGCTATATGCTGGGCATGGTGGCTTACCCCTGTAATCCCAGCACTTTGGGAGGCCTATGCAGGAGGACTCCTTGAGCCCAGGAATTCGGGACCAGCCTAGGCAACATAGTGAGATCCTGTTTCAACAAAAAGAATTTTAAAAATTAGCCAGAGATGATGATGTATGCCTGTAGTTTTAGCTACTTGGAAGGCTAAGATGGGAGGATCCCTTGAGCCCATGAGGTTGAGACTACAGTGAGCTGTGATGGTATCACTGCACTCCAGCCTGGGTGACAGAGTGAGAGTCTGCCTTTCAACACATTTTTAAAAATAATAATCTTGCTTTGCATGTTTATAAGAATTTATTTTCTTTCTTTCTTTCTGGTTGAGACAGGGTCACACTCTGTTGCCCAGACCGGAGAGCAGTGGCATGGCCAAGGCTCACTGCAGCTTTAAACTATTAGGCTCAAGTGATCCTCCTGCCTCAGCCTCCTGAATAGCTAGGGCTCCAGGCCTGTGCCACCACACCTGGCCTTTAAAAGCATTTCTAAGCTAGATTAGCTGGTCTGGGCGCACTTTATTCGATTATGTACAGGTTCATTCAATCAACAAACATTTATTCAGTTCCTACCCTCATGTTGTAGACTCTGTGAACAAGAAAGGCAAAGTCTCTGCTTTCAGGGAGCTAATATTATAATGAAGAAACACAGACAATAACCAGGTTAACAGATAAACAAGGTAATTTTGGTTTAAGAAGAGAATAACTCAGGTAGTGTGCTCAGACATAAATAGCGCAGGTCCATTTTGATATATGTGGAGATGGCTTCTCCAAGGTTGCATTTGGAAAAGAAGAAGCCAACCAAGCTAATTTCTACGAGCGTTCTGGATCAGACACAGAAAAAAGCATATGTAGGAAAGGTCCCTAGACAGAAGATGGCCTGTTCTAGAAACAGCAAGAACTTGAAATGCAGCTGTAGGATCATGAACAACAGGGGTGGAGTGTAAGAGGTATGGTGGGAAAGGTAGACACAAACTCGTTCATTCAGAGCCTTGACAGATATTTGGACTTTTAGATTGTATTTCAAGGAGAGTGGGGAGGCATTCGAGGAGAAACACAATAGGTAGGCTTCAGCCAACAGGCAGCACTGGCAGAAGTCTGGAAAGTGAAGCAAAGAGCAGCTAGGGCACTTTTTCCTGCCCTTCCTACACTTGTTGAGCCAGGCATGACAATGACAGCAGTCTGATCTGACAGCTGTTGCCCAGATACCCTCTTCCTCAGGTTAGCTATCTCTGCATTCTAATCACACTCCTCCCTGCCCTGGCACCTCCAGACCTGTGCATGCTACCAGCTCCTATTCCTGTTGGTCCCTGGGTAATTCATTACCCCTTCTCTCCGCCTTATTCATTCCTTTGCAAAATGGCATCCATAATAATCTAGTTGATACTCTCTTTAAGCTGCCTATTTCCTGCTGGAGCACTAGCTGATACAGTTTTGCAGTGGTGCAAGGTCTATGAGCTGAAAGGTATCACATGGGAACATGTCTCATTTGAAGGCTAAGCTCACAAGACCCTTTCCTTGTCTGATATAAAACAAAAATTAAGTCAACAATAGGCACATACAATCTTTCTACTATTTAATGCTTTTTTTTTTTTTTTTTTTGGAGATCATGTCTTTAAGGATTATGTTAGGAAAGTCTGTTTTCCTTTAGAAAGCATGTTGCTGGCCAGTGCAGTGGCTCACATCTGTAATTCCAGCACTTTGGGAGGCTGAGGCAGGCAGATCACCCGAGGTTAGGAGTTCGAGACCAGCCTGGCCAACACAGCGAAACCCTGTCTCTACTAAAAACACAAAAATTAGCCAGGCATGGTAGTGAGTGATTGTAATCCCAGCTACTTGGGTGGCTGAAGCAGTAGAATTGCTCAAACCCGGGAAGTGGAGGTTGCAGTGAGCAGAGATCACGCCATTGCACTCCAGCCTGGATGACCGAGTGAGACTCTGTCAAAAAAAAAAAAAAAAAAAAAAAAATGGTTAGCGCTCTGCTACCTCTCTCAAACTCTCAAACCTTGGGGTGGGACCAGTGTGCATTAGCTGATAAAGCCTGACTACATGGAATCACCACTCTATCAGCCCTAGCACAGACAGATCTAAGAGCCCAGAGACTATTGAAAATAATTTCTTCCACATTTAGTTCATTCTATAAGCCTGAAATAAAAGCCACAAGTTTTACAAATGGCAAACATCATGTGTTCCTTTCTGAATTTTGCTAACAATCTCTTGAAGGACAACAGGCAGCCGTTATTTTTCATTTGTTTTAAAATTCGTATTACTTCTATTTTATTAACACACACATTATTTTCTAGGGATGCTCAACATTTTTGGTAGTTACTCACTAATAAATATGAATTATTGGTGAGAGAGCATTTACTCTGTTTATAAATAAGTATTTGCCAACACGAACTTGACTGCTACATCTTGTCGCATGCTATGGCAATGAAAGCATGGATTTTGAGGCATTTTTTATTGTAAAGTTTGGTGAATGATGCTGCTTCATTTTTGAAACATTGACACTGCTGAGATCACAAAGGTGGCCTACAAAAACTGTAGTCTATGAAAAGTGGAGCCAATTAAGGCCACAAACAGACCTAAGCATGAAAAAAGATTTGTCCTTCATTAAGACAGAAAATATCCTCTAAGTTCATCATGAGGACAATGTTTCCTCTATCCAGATGGCTAGTCTAAGCACAAGGGTCAAAATTAGGACGCTTCACTTTTTCAGTTTCTGCTAATAGATTTTTTTTTGTCTAAGTTGTTTTTATCTAAAAATATGCTCCCAAATCCCCAGCTACTAGCAGTGTCTTACTCAAAGATAAGATGATGCTCTTTTTTTTTTTTTTTTGAGACAGAGTCTCATTCTGTCGCCCAGGCTAGAGTGCAGTGATGTGATCTCAGCTCACTGCATCCTCCATCCAGGGTTCAAGCAATTCTCCTGCTTCAGCCTCCTGAGTGGTTGGGATTACAGATGCCACCATGCCCGGCCAACTTTTGTATTTTTGTATAGAGATGGGGTTTCACCATGTTGGCAAGGCTGGTCCCAAGCTCCTGGCCTCAAGTGATCTGCCTGCCTTGGCCTCACAAAGTGCTGGGATTACAGGCGTGAGCTATTGCGCCTGACTACAAAACAGATTCTTGAATTTTAAGAATTAATTGTAAGCACAATGAAGCTATTTTATAATTCTGATGCTTTCTTCTGGGAAAACGATATACTTTCTCTCTGTCTCTCCCCACCTCCCTTACTCTCCCTCCCCCTTGCCAGCTCTCTCTCACTGTCTCTGAATGATGCTAGCACCTCATTAATGTTTGGGGATTTTTTTTAATACACCACATACTCAAGGAATACTTCCTTTATGGAATATATAGGTATGCCATTTACATTAAGGACATTTGATCCTGATCATTTTTCAGCCTGGTGATTTAGAATAGAGACGCAGGACACTTTTTCTGTTTTAGAAGTTTGTCATTATTGCATTCATCCTGGCTCTTCAGTGTCAACATATAATTTTGCAGCATCAGGAAGGATGTTAGATCGCATTTGCCACCCTTTCCACCTTGCTTTTTCTTAAACTCTTTGCTTATTTTGCCTTCCATACATGCTAACATTTCTGTTATGAAAATGGCCCCAGTGAATTTCAAAAACCCTCAAGAAAGCACAGCTTCATTTCAAAATACTTGTTTTTAATATTTTTAGTAGCATGGTGGTATGAGCCTGTAATCCCAGCTACTCCAGAGGCTGAGGCAGGAGAATTGCTTGAACCTGGGAGGCAAAGGTTGCAGTGAGCTGACGTCACTCCATTGCACGCCAGCCTGGGTGACGAGCAAAACTCCATCACAAAACAAAACAAAACAAAACAAAACAAAACAAAAACTTATTTTTTATTTTATATTGCCATTCCTTTTGTTATTTTTTATATACACTTCAACAACCTTTAAAGTTTTTTTCAGACCTCCAAATCGAAAGCATTATGCTATAGGGTAAAAGAGACTTTTTTTCTTGTTTGGAGTATTGTCCTATTTTTAAGTTATATAATGTACTTACCTGTATACTCTAAGAAAGATAAATGGTACACTTTTTTTCAGGAAGTCAAATCCAGTGGAGATTGAGTATACTCATGAAATACATTCTTCAACAATCTTTGGTAAAGTTGTCTTTTGATTCATTTTTTATGTTCTTGAATTTTAGAATATAGCTCTTTGCTTAAACTGTTTATCTGCTTACATATACATGTATGTATATGAAGAGAAACATAGCTGTACCTTCCTCTCCATCTTGTTTGAAGTAGAAGTTGAGGTCCTTATGTAAACCATTTTAATTATGCATTCCATTTATTTATTTAGACAATATGGGGAATACCTACTGGATGATAGAAATAATATAAAGTTTTATAAAAGAAAAATCGGTTTGTAAACTTACAAATTCTGTAAAAGAGTTAGGTTCTAAAAGCACAAGAGAAATATTTTCTATTCCCTGTGTTCCAGAGTAGAAACCACTTAGTGTACATTTCCACTGTTTCATAGTTCCTGAGTTCCATATGCTAATATGTCAGTATCACAACCTTTTACACTGTTTTATTTAAGTCTGGACCAGCACTACTGAAATATCTTGCAAACTTGTCCCCAAAACAAGGAGAAATTCATTATTACTCATGAAATCTGTTCCATGAAAATTTACAAAAAATGGTTAGAAGTATTACTAGCCTAGGGATTCATTTAGTATGTTCCCTGGAATACCTTTTGTTTATTGCATGCTGTTTTCACCACAGAATAAAAGTAACTTTCGCATTTTGTAGAATTGATGAATGGCATGAAGGGTTATGTTTTCATGACTATGGCCAAATTTTATTAATTTGATGCCAGTGGCATAGAATGTGTGGCAACTTTGCCTGCCTTTGGTGTTATCCACTCATCATAGTGTTTGTAGAAACATAAATGTGAGATAAATTGATGGTGTAAATAGAATTGCAAGTACTTGACTGACTTTTTTAAGAAGAGGCAACTTCTGAGAAAAATTACTTATCTGTGCCTAAATGTTTTCATTTCATCAAATGAATTCACTTTGTTCATAGTGGTTCAATAGATTCTGTGTTATTGAAAAGGGAAATTTAGGTTCTACCTCTGTACCTCACCTGCCTTTTCTGTCTTCAGAGCCCTCTTCACACTGAGATTCCATTCCAAAACCCTAAAATCCTGTTTTCAGTATTTCAAACTGACCTCCAATCTTAAGTTTATATAATATGTATTGTATAACATCACTGACTTTTAGTTACCTCAATCTATGATTATTAATAAGGCCTCAGATGTCTAGATAAAGTTCTACATTTTAAAAATACCTGCTGTTAAGTTTTTAGGAAGCCTGTTAAGATTGAACTCATGAGTTGCTGCATTTCATCTCCTTATCCATTCACTGCTGATTGCCAGGAAAAACATTCTAAAGAGGGAGAAGAGAAGACAGAGGGAAAATCTTTCAACTATATACTGTCTATGAATGAGAGAGATATCTTATGTTCACCAAGATAAAATTTTCTTGAATAAAATGACATGTTTTCATGTAGAACTGAGTTTAAAGCACTGAGCCCAAGATTGAAGTGGACGTTCTTGGGAGTCTGAAGCATTTCTATGAGGACACATCAAGTACGTGGACACTAAGAAATTACTATTATCCCTGCCAAAAAAAAAAATACACAGGAAATATTGTAGCTGTGAGAGAACTCAGGCTACTGAAACCATCATTTCAAATATACACCTTCTATTAACTAAATAGATTCTAACCCAATACATTTATATGTTCCTAAGCATTACACAATAAAGTTTAATAGTTAAAAGTACAGGCTTCTTAGCACATATTTATAAAGATGCTGATTTATCATATGCATTTTACAAAGGTTTTTCTTCATTTATTTGAATAGTAGGCCTAAAAAAGCCACAATTACAAAAGTCTAAGATGTTGCTAAAATATTTATCTTGTTATTTGTTGCAAAAGTTTGCCTTACTTTGAGTTTTGGTAGTGTGACTGTGTTTTAAAACTTTACAGAAATGGATCCCTTTATATTATAAACATCCTCATAGTTTTTTCTTTTTTCTTTTCTTCTTCTTCTTTTTTTTTTTTTTTTTTAGATGGAGTTTTGCTCTTGTTGCGCAGGCTGGAATGCAATAGCGAGATCTCAGCTCACCGCAACCTCTGCCTCCCAGGTTCAAGCTATTCTCCTGCCTCAGCCTCCCAAGTGGCTAGGATTACAGGCATGCACCTCCATGCCTGACTGATTTTGTATTTTTAGTAGAGATGGGGTTTCTCTATGTTGATCAGGCTGGTCACAAACTCCCAACCTCAGGTGATCCGCCCGCCTCTGCCTCCCAAAGTGCTGGAATTACAGGTGTGAGCCACAGCACCTGGCCCAGTTTTTCTTATATGACAAGAGATTCTCTCCAGCTACTCTATCACCAATCACCATCTAATCTGGACAGGTAACCATTTATTTCACTGATAAACCATATTTTCTTACAACTATTCAGGCATAAATGGCCCAAAGTTACTGAATATGTGATAATATGTGAACAATTAATGAAGAAACAAGAGACATATTTTAATGATAGAACAAACCAAAGTATTTTTTAAAATACACAATCAATAGTTTATATTGGACAAAATATTCAATGTCTGTTTAACTAAAAGCTAACATTGACTGTGGTATCTTTTTTTTTTTTTAAGAGATAATTAACTGCTATTGCTTTCTCTTTGGATAAGACTGCTGTGCTTTTGTTTACAGCAGTGAACTCACAAATGGTAGAATCATTATATTAATTAATTGAACAAGTACATGGTAATTGTCAATTCTGTCCCAGATGGTGTGCTAGGCACTGGACATAGAGAAATTGAGGTAGCACAGAGCTCGGCATGGAAGTAAAGCCAGGTGAAGCCTTGCTTATGAGGTGAAGCTTAATGAAAGTCAGGGCTTATTTGGGTGGAAAACTTGTGGTGTGGGAAGCTTCCCACGTAAAGAATGGCATGAATGTCTCTCGTATGAATTTACAGCCTCTCTGCTCATTTTAGCAGTGCTTTTAGCATAATAGGTGACTACAATTGTTTGCTGAGCAAAATTTAGTAACTATCTGCGTAACATACTGTTGCTTGATCCTGGGCCTGCCATTTCAGTGAGTTGTCCTAGAAGTTCCCAAATGGGTAATTTTAAAAAGGATATAGGCTAGAGTAATCTTATACCCTTACAATACAAGTCATTTTTAATTACATGCCAAAATTAATGATAAGTACAAGAAAACGCATTCCTTTACTCAACAAATGATTGATAGAGGCACAGCATAATTCATTCTTTATAAAGATGGCTGATTTTATGGATTAAAACACAATTTTTTTTTTTGAGATGGAGTCTCACTCTATTGCCCAGGTTGGAGTGCAGTGGCACGATCTCAGCTCACTGCAACCTCTACCTCCCGTGTTCAAGCAATTCTCCTGCCTCAGGTGTGGTAGAGGGCACCTGTAATCCCTCCCGAGTAGCTGAGATTGCACGTCCCCCCTAGCATGTCTGGTTAATTTTTGCATTTTTAGTAGAGACAAGGTTTCGCCACGTTGGCCAGGCTGCTCTCGAACTCCTGACCTCAAGTGATCTGCTGGCCTTGTACCATGTGTAGTTCTTGACAGATGATTTTGGCTGAAAGAGATTTGGTTCTTGGCAGAGCTGGGGTAAAGCAGGCCAAAAAAAGACAGATCTGAGCCGGGCGCGGTGGCTCAAGCCTGTAATCCCAGCACTTTAGGAGGCCGAGGCGGGTGGATCAAGAGGTCAAGAGATTGAGACCATCCTGGTCAACATGGTGAAACCCCGTCTCTACTAAAAATACAAAAAATTAGCTGGGCATGGTGGTGCGTGCCTGTAATCCCAGCTACTCAGGAGGCTGAGGCAGGAGAATTGCCTGAACCCAGGAGGCGGAGGTTGCAGTGAGCCGAGATCGCGCCATTGCACTCCAGCCTGGGTAACATGAGTGAAACTCTGTCTCAAAAAAAAAAAAAAAAAAAGACAGATCTGGTGTGCAATGCTCACTAAATCGGAAGTGTCAGGCTTTTTATGGGCAACCAGGGATTTAGAGAGAAAGAGGGACTAGGGCAGAGAAGTTCAAGGAGAAAAAAAGTATGAGGAGCATCAGGAAAGAGAAGAGGTCCAGGAAGTTGGCAAGAAACAAGAACCTAAAGGAAACTTGCCACAAGGAAGTCCTTATGCTGGAGAGGCCCAAGACTGTTATGAGTATTTTACACTCTGTCTGTGCTATCCGTCAGATTGATTTCCCCTGTTACTGACAAACTTTTAGGAAAAATATGATGCACAGTTGTGTCCTAAGGGAGCATTGTCCACCCCAGTGAAACAGAGGCCCATGGGAAGAGAAGAGCTACAGAAACCAGCAGCTACCTTTTGGAGTTAAGAGACACAAGAAAGCAATTTGTTACACAGTCTAATTCAGACTTAGGGGCACAACACTATTTCTTCAAATTATACTAAAATGAACTATTGACGAGGGAGCAGAACAGCACCTGACCTCAATCATATAAAGATTCACAAATATTTTAATAAGAGACTAATCAATCAGTACAATAATTATCAGATTTCAGAAACAAAGGCATTTTTAAAACTGGAGTCATTAGCTTTGGCTAAAAGAAATGACTCCATTGGAGAAGGAAATAGAGGGACAATAAGAATAAAGTTGGGAGGAGGGGGTATCTCAGATGGAAGTCAGGAAGTGATGCTGGTAAGTGTTTATACTGAGCTAGAAGCAACACATTGGTGTTTATGGGCATGAGCATTGGAATCAACAGACCCAAATTGGATCCCCACTCTGATACTACTTAGTTTGGTAATCTACTCCATTTTTGCTAACATGTTTGTGTCATGAGGGGAATTAAGTGATAAAATGTATGCAAAAGGATTTCCTTGTTGCTTGGCACATAATCAGTTCTTATAAGGATAGTTATGTAGGCTAGATAATTAAAAGATGACTAATCACTGTGCCTGAAGAAACTACAGGTGAATTCTAGACTAAAATTTGGCTGTGTGCAAAACTTGAGCAAAGAGCTTCACTTTAAGCGAGAATTCCTTGAGCAAGGGCAAAGATGAATATAACGTGGAGATATGGGAGACTTGTCCCAAGTAGGGGGCTCATGTTGCTTTCTTGGATAATGATCCAAATAAAATTTCAGTGTGAACTTTGGGCATCACTCAAAACCAGCATATGTGGCTACATAAGCAAATTGGGCCAATTCATTTAGCGTTGGAAGACTTTGGAAACAAAATGCAGTTTACAGCCCAGCTATCTAAATGCAACTCAGAGTTGGGGAAGGAACATTTTTTTTCAGTCCATAAAGGTCAGAGTGAAGCTCTGGCCCATAAAGGTTCATCCTGGCAGAGAGATGCCATGCCCTTGGGGGCTCCTTCTCATGGAGACCCCAAAGCTGAGACAGGGCTGAAGCGTTCTGTTGGGGAAGGAGGGCAGAACCAAACTTTGGGGCTTCCTTTGTGCCTTCAGAGATTTAATGGAGAAGAACCTGGAAGCAAGGAACAGAGGCTATTAGAATGTTCATTGCAAATACCTGTTCTGCAGATTATTAACTCTTTTCCATCTTACTATCTAAAAGAAGGGTCTGTATCATAATGCAATCATTTGGAATTTACCAGTTCACCTTTTGTAAAGAGTCTGCAATTTTATTAAAGGCATATCTTCATCTGTCTGTGTATAAATTTTGAGTAAATTTAAGCTAATGTAAATTATTATTTTTATAGGAAGTATTGTACATTCTTACCAGGCTAAATAGACTTAGGAGAGGCAGTAACCTTATTGTAGAGAAGAAATCTATCAACAATCTAAATTATAAACAAAACACCCAAAAGTTATGGAAATAAACTGTCATGTTTTCACTAGAACTCATGGATGAAAGAAGGGAACGTAGCTACTCAAAAAATAATCAGTCAACACTTACAAACCAACTGCCTAGACAAGAAGATAAAAATAAATGTAAACATTCAACATTACCATACATATTTTATTTAAGAAATCACAACTTTCTTGTAAAGTGTTATCCCTTAATTTATTTTTTTCCACACATCTCCTTTGGTGATATCATAATACAGTAGCAACTGGTCAGTATAAAAAAAGTCTATACTACATCTACATTGGTAAGAGAGTTTGGTTCCATCTCTGAAGGTTAGAGTTCTTGAGCACATCTCTCAATATGAACCCCAATTAATTCAATCCACAAGCAAGATGGGTCACATCTTAGGGAAGGAAAGGAAAGGAGAAGGGCTCTGAGCATGTTGACCTCATCAGGACTCAGCCCAACGTCTGACACCTGTGCCCATGTTCACAGGCTGATTAATGGGCTGTCACTTCGGTTGTTGACTGGTGAATTATTTATACTTATACACTGCTAAATAATTTAGAGCTGATGTCTTAAATCACAGCTGAGAGTGACTAGAGGAAGGTGGCCTCAAACTCCAACTGGAGATCAATGCCCTTGTTCTCAGGGCACTTTAGAATACAATTTTTGCTGACTGTTCTCAGAAGAAATGATGGAAAAGAAAACATGTCAATGGGGTATAACATGTTAGAGAGGGTGAAATGCTTCAGCAATCAAAGAGAAAGTTGCCTTAACACAAACGCGATACAGCTCTGAAAGATACTAAAATTATATAGGAAATGAAAATCTTTGGCTTCAACATTTAATCATGAGACCTAGACCCACTGTAGGTTTTAAACTTTGCCTCAAAGAAGTTTACCATGCTCTGTGATCACAGATGATCAGGATACATAATGATTTTCACCTGCAGCTATTACATTACATTTTGTTTTCTTTTTTAATGCAGCAATGATGGCTTAGAAATAAAATATTCATCAATATAACACAGGGTGGGATAGGGCAGTGATGTGATCACATCTAGACATATTAAATTGAGAAGAAATGGGAGGTTGAGAAGAAAAGTAAGAGTCTGAAGATTTTTAGTACCTTACTGACACCACATAGTGTTTCCAGAGTAGCCAAATAGACTGGGGAAAGTTATCTTAATAAGTGATTATGTGCTTAATTTAGTAAGACTGAATATGTGTTATGCAAATAAGAGGTAATGTTTTAAGACAACATTGAAATATTATAACTAGGCATTTTCTATTAACTTAAATGGAGTTTGTGGAGTGTGTGTGTGTGTGTCTCTGTGTATCTGTGTATGTGTGTGTTTACAGACAGTATATCAAAGAAAAATGGAACTATTATAAGCTCCACTTCCTCAGATCACTATCTTTGTATACACATTTCATATAAATCTCCTCTCACAGTGGGATTTACAGGTATATTCTTTCTTCAAACACAGGGCAATATTAAATACTTATTTATAGTGATTACTTAATAATTAACTTCAGTGGCTGCATTGACCTGCTCTGACATTACTAATGGCTTGCCTTTCATCATAAGCTTCTTACAAAAAGGCCTTAACAACATTGGCCCAAAATCACATAATCCCAGATCGCCAAAGGATGTCTTTTCCCTGAAAAATTACAAAAGAACTTATACAAGTTACCTTTTTGCTTTTATGACATATATGGTAGTATGCTGCCAAACCAAGAAACAGTGTGAGTGAATTTCAGGGGTAGACAGTGTCTAAGCAGTCCTGCCCTTTTATGACTTTGAATAAGATACTCACTTGCCTCATTCTCTGTTTGAACAACCAATGCTCAATATCTCCCTCTTGTTTTCAGAAGAGATATTCTGCATTTTCTGTATTCTGCAATAAAATGGTGATTTTGCAAGGCTATTCATGATTTCTCCTTTACTCTTTATAGCATGTTGAACAGATATAGTCATTTTGACCAAGAATAGGGGCAGAATTCTGGAGTGAAAAAGTTCTAAGCAAGTCAATCTCCTCTCCCTGAATTTCACAGAATTGCTTAGTGACACAATCACATCCTGTTTCCAAAATTAGATATAATCATCTTCATCTTTGTAAAGGTTAATAGACACTTAAAAACAACAGCAAGTGATTGGATGGGCTTCCACATGTGAGGTTCCAAGCTCAAACAACTTGGCTTAGTGCTACTACAAATACCAAAATATTGAAATATTTGCTATTTTAATATAGTACTTGCCATGAACATGTACAACAGGAGGATCAGGCAAGGAAACCCCTTTGTGACCATAGACCTGAGACTTCTGTCCCGTCCCTAGAAACAACAGAGAGATGGCAACACAACCCGAGCAAGGCCTGGATCGGGCAGCACTCTCTGCTCCCAATGGGCAGCAGTGGGTACTGCTATCGCATGTGTCTACTCAGGGCAGACCCTCTGTTCCCATGAATTTGAGACTTCACTCCCCGACCAGGAAGCTTCAGAGCTGGCAAACACAGCTAAAATAAGCAGGCTGTCTTAAAAAGCTTCTTTGCCCAGGCAGGCCTGCTGCCTCCCCCACTGAGAGACACTCAAAAACATGGCAGGAGGCCTCTTCTGCCCCTTTAGAAGGCACCATCAGGGAACAGTGTGAATCTGAGCAGCATCAGACAAACCAAGCAGACCAAAATAATGCCGAAAAGGCATGAAAAATTATATTGTAACTGAAACACCATCCCACAAACGTGTGCTAAACATGAGAGAATAATTAACTGTTAAAAGATGTAAATAGGATCCAGAGCATCATAACATGATAGACAAAATGTGCAAGATACACCTGAAAATCACCCATCATACCAAGAAACAAGAAAATCATAACTCGAATGAGAAAACTCAATTATTTGATGTCAATCCCATGATGAACTCAATGTTGGAATCATCTAACACGGATCTTACAGCAGACATCATAAAAATGCCTCAACTAGCAATTTCAAATGCTCTGGAAACAAATTAAAAATAAAAAAAAAACTACAAAGAAATAAATATTACGTAAAAGAGTCAAGTGAAAATTAGCAAACTGAAACATAATAACACCGCTCCCCCACCCAAATACACACACACACACACACACACACACACACACACACACCACACACACATACACACGCAGTCTCTCTGATGGGCCCAGTAGAAGGGTAGGCATGACAGAGAATAGGATCAGTTCACTTGAGAACATACCAATAGAATACCCAACTTGAACAACAGGGAGAAAATAGACTGAAATAAAAAAAGAGGAAGACTATTAATGAGCCATTTGGAATCTCATAATGAGAGGAGAAATAGAGTGAAGCCGAAAAAATATTTAAAAAAGTATTTCCTGAAAATGTTCCAAATGGGATGAAAAACATAAGTATGCATATTTATGAAAATGAGCAAATACCGAAAAGACTAAACTAAAGCAAAAAGAAAACTCCACACCAAGACACACCATAATGAAATTGCTGAAAATTAAAGTTAAAGAAAAAAATATTAATGGTAGCTAAAGATAAATAACAAGTTACCTATAAAAACATACATTCTCAGGATAGCAAACTTCTCTTTTAAAACAGCGAAAGACGGAAGGAAATGTAGAATGCTCTATTGCAACAAATACATTACTTTTTTCAAATGCTCCCAGAATATTTATTAAGATTAACTATATTCTGGGTCATAGACAAATCTCAACACATTTAAATAAATTGAAATCATAGAGTATTTTCTCTGACCATAATGGAATCAAACCAGAAATCAGAAACAGAAAGGAATCTCTTTCTAGACACAAAGAGATTAACCTGTAGGTGAAATAATAAATCCCTAAGGAATTAGAGATACATACAATTGAATGAAAATAAAAACATGTAAGATCAAAATATGTAGAATGCTGCTGATGCAGTGATGAGAGGAAAAGTTACACTATTGTAATGATTAATTTTATGTGTTAATGTGCAAGGTGTTTGGGATGAAATTAATATTTAAATTAATGAACATCATCGAGTAAGATTGCCTTTCATAATGTGGGTGTGTCTTTTTCAACCAACTAAAAGCCTGAATAGAACAAAAAGCCCAGCCTTGACAAGCAAGGGGGAATTTCCCAGCAGGCTGCCTATAGACTACATGTGTAATGATCAGCTCTTCTGTTCTCAAGCCTGCCAGTCCACCCTGCAAGTTTGATATTCCCAGACTCAATATTTGCATGACCTATTTTAGTTTCTACCTCAAGACTAGGTTAAAGAAGGACAAGGTAAACACAAAGCAACAGGGATAAAATAATAAAAATCAAAACCAAATCAATACAATTGAAAATAGGAAAAACTAAAGAAAAACCAATGAAACAAATTATTCTTTGAAAAATTTCAAAAACTTGATAAACCTCTAAAATAAATAGAGAGAAGATAAAAGTCACCAATATAATGAGTGAAATAGGGGGTACAATTATTATATATATTTGCCAGTGCAGGGGCTCACACCTGTAGTCCCAGCACTTCGGGAGGCTGAGGTAGCCTGATCACCTGAGGTTGGGAATTCGAGACAGCCTGATCAAAATGGAGAAACCCTGTCTCTACTAAAATTACAAAATTAGTCAGCATGGTGGCGTGTGCCTAAAATCCTTGCTACTCGGGAGGCTGAGGCAGGAGAACCACTTGAACTCAGAAGGTGGAGACTGTGGTGAGCTGAGATCGTGCCATTGCACTCCAGCCTGGGCAACAAGAGTAAAACTCTGTCTCAGAAAAAAATTATTATATATATTTAACTAATTACATATAGTTATATATGTGTGTGTGTACATATATACACACACACACATATATATATATATATATATATATATATTTATACATACACAGAGAGAGAGAGAAAGAGAGACAAATGTCATGCTTACTTAAAAATCCCAGCAAAGTTTTATATAGACATAGACAAGCTTTTTCTAAAGTGTATATGGGAAAGGACTGGCCCTAGAATAGCTAAAATGACTTTGACAAATGAGCATGAAGTACAAGAAATCCTTTTAGCTTATATCAAGGCTTATTAGGTAGCTATAGTAATCAAGTGTAGTATAGCACGGGGATAGACACACAGATTAATGTCATGCAACAGACAACTAGAAAATGACCCACACAAATATGTTGACTGGTTTTAGGAGAAAACAGTGAAAAAAGGAATTCAGTGGAGGAGGGAAAACTTGATTTCAACAAGTGGTACTGGATCGATTAGATGTCCACAGCAAAAAATAAACTTTGAGCTGAACCCCATATTTGATCTAAAAATGAACTTAAAATGGAACATGGATCAAAAGTAAATATAAAAAACTATAAAACTTTTAAGCAAAAACATAAAAGTGAATCTTTGAGATCTGGTACCTGGCAAAGCATTTTTGGACTTGACACTGAAAACACAATCTATAAAAGCAGCAATTGATGAATTGGGTCTCATCAAAATTAAATCATTTTGCTGTGCCAAAGGCCCTAGGAAGAGGATGGAAAGGCAACCTATAAACTGGGAAAAAATATTTGCACGCCATATGGCTGACATAGGACTTGTATCTAGAAAATGCAAAACATGCTCATGCTTGTAATCCCAGCACTTTGGGAAGCCGAGGCGGGTGGATCATGAGGTCAAGAGATCGAGGCCATCCTGGTCAATATGGTGAAACCGCATCTCTACTAAAATACAAAAATTAGCTGGGCATGGTGGTGCACGCCTGTAGTCCCAGCTACTCAGGAGGCTGAGGCAGAAGAATTGCTTGAACCCGGGAGCCGGAAGTTGCGGTGAGCAGATATCCCACCACTGCACTCCAGCCTGGGTAGCAAGAGTGAAACTCCGTCTCAGAAAAAAAGAAATTGCAAAACATTATCAAAAGTCAACAGAAAACAAAACAAACAAACAAACAAAAAAACCCAAAAAAACCTCAAACAGTCCTAATAGAAAATGGCCAAAGGGCATGAAGAGACATTTCACTAAGGAGGAGGACAAACAGATGACAAGGAAGCACATGAAAAGATGTCCAGTAATTAGCCATCAACAAATGCAAACTAAAATCAACATAGGATATCTCTACAAAACTAGTAGAATGACTAAAATACAACTAACATAAATAGTTACAACATCAAATCCTAGTGAGGATGCAGTGAAACTGGATCATACATTGTTCATGGGAAAGTAAATGGTACATCCACTCTGAAAACCATTTTGGCAATTTCTTATAAAACTGAAGATGCGATTACCATATAACCCAGCATTTGCACTCTAGGTCATTTATCCCAGAAAAAAATTTTAAAATGTATGTTTACGTAAAATACACAAATTTTTTAGCAGCTTTATTTAGAATAGTCCCAAACTAGAAATAGTCCAGATGTCTTTCAACAGATGAAGGGTTAAACAAGCTGTGGTATATACATAGCACCTAATTCTGTTCAGTAATGCAACACAAAAGAACAAATGATTTGCAACAATGTGGAAAAATGTCCAGGGTATTATGGTACATAAATAAACCAATCCCAAAAGCCAACCCCATGCTGTTACACCATTAATATAACAGTTTAAAAATGACAACAGTTTAGTACCCCAAAGTATAGGAGAGTGAAGACATTAACTAGCCCCACACAGTCCTGTTAGGCTTGGCAGCTGGGCATAGGTAGCTGAGAGAAGAGAATGGAAAGTTCTCAAACTATCTAGTTGGTACCATCAGAAAATTAAGAGATTCATTAATCACTTACAAGATCATGTCTCTTTGCCCACAAATAACTGTAGTTTAAAAGAAAAGGTAGTGAAGCAGACATTTATGGATGAATTATTTATTTTAAAGGTAAATTTTAAAAATCAGTGGGAAAATTTTTATTGCAGGAGGTAGAGAAGCAGAATTGGACATAATTAATTATGCATGCGTTGAGTAAATGAATGAACAAATGAAACTAGGCAAGAATTCTTTAGAACCTACTACCGTTGTACATTTATCTATTGTCATAGTGCAAACTGTGTGAGAAGGGGTGTTCAACATGGTGAATGGCTGTGTAACCTATTTCTTCAAGACTTTTACTTGAAACTTTTGAATATTTGAACTTAAGAGGATTTGTAAATAAACCATATTTACCATTGGAAAATAACTGGCTGATTTTAACTCATCTTTAAACAAAACTATTTCATGAGCCTAAGTCAGAGATGCATCAAGACCAATGGGGCATACAAACCCACCATTAATCATCTGCACAGGGAAAGTTGGTCACGACAGTCTTCAAAGCTTTACTAATATTTGAAATTGTGAAACCTGGCATTATTTTAAACTTTGAAAATTCCTTTTGATCATTTGAATGGAATCATAGAATCATAGACATTTAAAACTAGAGAGATGGAGGCGGCATTTGAGGGAAGCTAACATTCTTGGGTATTTAGAGTGGAGCACGAAGATCCTGTCCCTCCTGGCTTTGCTGGCTGGGGACAGTGCCAGCACGACAGCAGCAGCCTCTTGTTAGAAAGATGCTTCCAATTCCTACATTCTCCTCACTGAGCTATTTTGCCAATGAAATAAGCAAACAGAACTTTGACATTAGATGTTTTCCTCTGCTAGATCAACTAAAGTCTTCTTGCCTTTTGGGTCTTTTATGCCTCCTCTGACCATGCAAAGTGAAATACAAAGTGAAAGATGCCTTTCCCCATCTATTCTTATTGAAGTGTTTTCTGATATAATTTTTTGTACATTTGATCCTATCCTAAGAGATGGGGATCTTGACTCTACTGCCTTTCTACTCTCTGAGTTGAGAACAGGTGCTATATAAATGCTGGTTGAATGAATGCTGGCAGGTTAATTTTATGTAAATTCCTTTCTCCACATATTTTGTTTTGCAACAATGCAGAAGATTTCAGGTCATTTTCTTTAAGAATGAGAAGTCCTTTTGGATTAATGTGTGTTATTGATTATTTAATGGCCTCTTTATAAAATTAATTCAATAATATCAAGATATGTATTATCTCTCAACACAGTGAAGAATGTTGAAATAATAATACACACATCTTTTGGAAGCTCAGGTGCCAGTGATGAAAATGCCACAAAAATAATCATCTGATAAAGTAAGTAAAATTGTAACTACTCAAAGAAAATAACAGTATATTTTTATGGTTATTTTTCTAGAGCCATGCACAGCGTGCAGCATATTGTTTGTACTTGAGAACCGACGTTCTAGGGAGGGAAGAGGGCGATTATGTGACTCCTTAAAGGTGGTTACACGCTTAACAAAAGAGTAAGGACAGATATTCCCTATATCTAAATGGAAGGTTTTAATGGGCCCATCCAATCCCATTTTCCTAAGACAGCATTCTCCGACTCATAAAGCCATTCGAATTAGACAGATACAGGTATTCACGCTCATTATGTATGAGATTTTCCCTTACTTGAATTTCTGTGTAAATTCAATCAGAAAGATCAGGGCTTGGCAAACCTTTTCTGTAGAGAAGCACATCATAAATATTTCAGGCAGTCACTCAGTCCTGCTGTTTTAACACAAAAGCAGGCATAGGAAATGTAAAAAGGAATGCATATTGCTATGTTCCAATAAATCTTTATTTACAAAAACAAGCAGTGGGGCAGAATTGGTCTGATGGCTGTAGCTTGCCATCCACACTGATAGATGACTGGTGTGAGGCTGTTTTGTTTAATATATGAAATTTGAATTAACCATTTTTCTAAATATGTTGAAAGTATATGTAATATTGCCCTTGTTTTTATAACTAGGTAATGATATTGATTACACATAAAATATACATAAATAAATAAAATTGCATATCTATGTAGTTTGCGTCATTCATATATTGTGTCATTCAATAATGTAGGTAGACTGTTTGAAAATTCTAAAAGTAGTGGGGAGATTTGGGAGCTATGGCTTTTATTCCTAGCTCATTTTTTACTTTATTGTCTTTGGCAAATCACAGAATAGTTACACACTACAGCCTTAAATATAGGTACAACACTATCCACATGGCCCCTGACCTCATGTTCATATGCTAGGTGCCTTTGCATTGCTTGTGACTTTCAGATCAATTTTCAGGATATACGAAAGTACCCAGTAGAGGCCAGGGACAGCAGCTCATGCCTGTAATCCCAGCACTTTGGGAGACCGAGAGAGTTGGATCACGAGGTCAGGAGTTCAAGACTATCCTGGCCAATATGGTGAAACCCCATGTCTACTAAAAATATAAAAATTAGTTGGGCATGGTGGCAGATGCCTGTAATCCCATCTACCAGGGAGGCTAAGGCAGGAGAATTGCTTGAACCCAGGAGGTGGAGGTTTCAGTGAACTGAGATTGTGCCACTGTGTGCCAGCCTGGGTGACAGAGCAAGACTCTGTTTTGCAAAAAAAAAAAAAAAAAAAAAAAAAAAAAAGAAAGAAAGAAAGGAAGGCAGTGGCAAGTAGAATGCTATAGATTTAAAGGTTCTCTATTCATTAGGATTCTCCAAAGAAAGAAACAGTAAGACATACATAGATACATAAAAGGAGGTTTATTGTGGGAATTGGTTCATGAGATCATAGAGACGAAGAAATCCCACAATTTTTTTTGTTTATAAGCTGGAGATTCTGGAAAAGTGGTGATGTAATTCTTCCTGAGTCTGAGGTGTAAGAACTAGGGGAGCTGATTGTGTAAGTTTCAATCTGAAGTTGCAGACCTGAGAAACTGAAGGACCTCTGGCATAAGTCCTGAAATGTGAAGGCCTGGGAACCAAGAAATCCAATGTCTGAGGGCAGGAGATGAACGTCCCAGTTCCAGAAGAGAGAAGAATATTCCCTTCCTCCATATTTTTGCTCTACTTAGTCCCTCAACGGGTCAGATGATGGCTGCTCACATTGATGAGGGAAGATGTTCTTTACTCAGTCTATTGATTAAAATGCCCATCTATTCTGAAAACACCCTCACAGATCCACCCAGAAATGATACTTTATCAGCTATCAGGGTATCTCTTAGCTCAGTCAAGTTGATACCTAAAATTACCCATCACGGTCCTCTAAACAGGAGGAGGTGCTGTGGGTGCTGGGGCAGAAGGCAACCTTAGTCAATGTCAAGTGGGATCAATCTTGACCAATACAAAGTGTGGCTAAAACATACATTTCAGACTTCTGAGAGAAGAGGCAAAACCAGCGGGAGAACACTTATGGAGAAACAGGGAAATTATAAAGAAAAATAAAATACACTCAGCTTAGTTATTCAAGACTACAGTGGCTAATTTTCTAGGAGATGCCGTGAAAAACTGGCCAAAAGTTTCAGATATTGGCAAAAAAAAAGTTAAGAGTCTGGACCAAATAGAGACAACCCCAAATCTTTGAGATACAAAAAGAAAAAGAAACAGGCATTGTTTTGTGCTCCTCTCCCTACCTCATTTCCCGGGAATGCAGACTTTTCCGACCTCTTCACTTAGTCTCCGGTGCTATCCTTGATCCATTCCATTCTTCATAAAATGTCCTTCATAAAAGTTGCTAATGTACAGCCTTCAGCCATACAAATTGTCCTGCTGTTTTCCTTCTAGCTTTTAATTCTCCTATTGTGATGCCTGCAGACACCGTAGACCACTGTTTATTTTGTATCCTTATCCATAACATCTTGGCTCCAAATTAAGGTCCTTAAGCTATCTAAATTGTTCTGCTAACCAAGCTAAATCCCAGAGCTTAGAGCGGTTACAGGAAAAGTTTCCTATATCTCATCCTGGTGCTGTAATTGAAATTAAAGTAAATGATTCACACAGTGCACATTAATGTTGGCGCAGCTCCCTCTGCCTTCTTCCCAAATGACATTATGAGTTATGCCAAACTAAACTCATTTCCATTTTTGATATGGTTAATGAGTGGTAGATGAGGAGAATGCCATTGACAGAGTATAACTTGATTTCAGCCAGGCATTTAGGGCAAACAATGACTCTCAGACTTTTCTTTTGGACATGACAGATAAATGTTAACAGCATGATACAAGAGTATTTGAATAAAAATTACCAAGACTTGATTAATTGCTTGGTGAGAAACAGAAAAAATTCTGTTTCTAGTTGTTTTCCTCAATGGTATTATCAACAAGGCAACTGAAATTAACATTTGGATATTGACAGTAGTTTAATTTTTAGAGAATAGAATAACCTAAGATAAAGAATTTATATTGGGTAAGAGAACTACGTTTTGAAGGAGTCTTAGTGAAATTATTCTCAACAACCAAAAACAAAGTTTTATGTATGTTACAACATAATAAAGGGAAAGTTATGCCACCATGAAAGCCTGCTTTTAAAGATTGGTGCCAAGGCATTTTTTAAAGGAAGATAAAACCTTATGTATACATATTGTGTGTGTATGTATAAATATGTAGTACGGAGGAAAAAAGACTGGACGGAAACATACTTTCATTTCAAATGCTATCTCTAAATAATGGGATTAAGTTTACTTTTTTTATTTTACTTTCCAACATTTTCTAAAATTTAGGCAATAATGGTATTACTTTTCAATAATAATTTTTAAAAAGATACCAGTAATGGATAAATTTAAAAACCTGGTCAAAACCAACTAGTAAAATTGAGCAAGGATGAACATAATGCCATGCATTTCCCTTCCAGAATCCACGTTGGCCCACAAGCTGGCCCCTGTCACACAACCCACTTGGACATAGTGTCCCACAGCTCCCCACTTAGCCCATCTCCGGCTCTCACTTCTGGTTCCAATCTAATTGGAACCCCAATAGTGGTTGATGCTGAGCTCCATACAGTAAGTGCCAAGTGTGGTCATGAGTGCATGCCACTGCTTATTTTCCCAAGAACAGAGTGAGTTTTTCAATATGTAGAACCTTGTGAAATCAGGACTAGCACCTCGTGTTTGTCATGCTCACCACCATCTTATTAAAGTGTCCAGTCTCTCGTTTGGTGTTAAAGTTGTTTGATAATGCTTTTCAAAGCACAGACTTAACATACTGGTTGCAAGATTTTTATATGTCCATTTCTTTCTGTATATCATCAGTTAGTGGTAAAATTTCAACATTTTTCCTCAAAACAAGGAGAATCATTAAAATTATGGCAGCATGTTGAAAATAACATATAGGTTAACAATTTTAAAAAGTCCCTTTTGTAAAAAGAGAGAAGTCATAATATTGAATTTTTACCGTTTAATGAGATATTTAAATTACATATAATCAAGAATAGGTCTATTATTTCAAATGACTTCAAGGCTCTGGTATGAAGGGTGAAATAGAGAATTCTCTGAAGATATTCCTGCAGCCTGCCTATCTTCCAGACTCAGTATCCTAATGACAGCATTTCTTTCCCACCCTTAACTGGAAAAGAATCTGCAGGGACCAGATAAAAGGAGAAGTGACTTCTTTATGTTTTTTTTTTTTCACATGCAGGTGATTCATTGAAGGTCAGCTCCAATTAGGATTTCATTTTTTATTAAGACCCCTCACCCAAATTCTCTGTAGGTGGATTCTGGTCAACAGCAGGTTCTTGGATCTGGTAGAAATGGAGGACAGGGGTATCTTAGACAGCCAATTTTGGGTTTCCTTTTTTTTCCCCCTGTTATATCCAGAGTTCACTGAACCGACCATATGCTGAATAGTGTTTTAACCAATAGTAGAGTGCCCAGAGCTGAGAATTGAGAACTTTCACCAGTCAGTGACATCGTATCAGAAATCAAGTGGGTCCTCCTTCTAATTTTTTTTTTTAAAGGAATGTGGTACAGTAAAGAGTATCTCTCTATGTCCAGAGAGAATAATTTTCTAGAATACAGAATGGAGAGTTGTTTTTATTTAGAGACAAAGTTTTGACATGTACTCTGCTATCTTGGATGCACCAATGAAAAAGTACTTTTTCCTAAAATTTTGCTTTGTCTTGTATAAATCCTGAGATTTCTGTGCTCAACTACAGTCTAGTTAAAGACTAAACATGGTGTGTGAAATTAGCACCTTGACTGGGTAGTAAGTCGTTTCTAGCTCTTTTGGAACTAGAAATATGAGGACCAAAAGAATTACTCTGGTATATCTGACTAACAAGAAATTTACCAAAAAAAACAAAAAAAAAAAACAAAAAAAACAAACAAACAAACAAAAAAAAAAACTGCAGATGTTGATGGGAGGTGCTGTACTAAAGTCATCCAGGAGGATTAGGGTCAAGTCTTATATGCCAGGACTAGCTGCTTTTTTTTTTCAAACATGACTCTTTTATCCAGCAACAGTGAGTATTTTCTTCTTACTTTCCTAAATTATAAGCCAACCAACCCGATGGTCCTGGGGAAAAAAAAGAAAAAAAACATGTGGTCTGGTAAATTATTTGTACCTGTTTGCCAGACTGCCTTAGTCTAAGGTGTGTTGTATTATTTATTACAATGTATAAATATTTATTAAGCATACAGCATATCTTTTCTCCAAAGAAGAAAAAAAAGTCAACAACAAACAGACAATACTCTAAAACTCTTTTCTGTACACTACCAAACTGAAAATTCCAGGTAGATTACAGTCTGAAGCAGCAGCACACTGTTTTGAATCCTGCATGTCACAGACAAGCTCCCCTCTTGGTTCCACCCAGGGTGACTCTCATTTTTATTTCTGGTACAGGTGTGCTCAACACAGCATGTCTCCATGACCCAAGGGAAACTTCCAGGGGTCTCTGAATGGGGAGATATTTATTAGAACTTAAAAAATTATAAGCTTTTCAGAAATTCAGTTCTGCTTATCCTTTGTTTTAATAACAGAAATTACAAATAATTATCGTAGCTAAACCATTTAGAGTAATAAAAATAAACTCATAATTTTTTCTATTTATTAAGCATGAATAACATAATATATTTTGGTTAAGAAGTCACTTTAAAATATTTATTTCAAGATGCTCTTGAAGTAGTCTCGTCCACAAAATCCAGTGAAGGAATTCTAGTATTTTTGGTTGACAGATTAAGTAGTAAAATATTTGTAGTCATGTCATTGCTCATATTTCTATTTTTCTTCTCATGGATTCTGGAATAGTATCTAAACATTAGGTTCAGTTAAAATTTTATTATTTTTAGGTTTTGGTGTCTATGAACTGATAATATGCAGTTCTTTGTTATAGCTTTGTTGCTCTTCTTTGAGAATGCGTCAGATAAACATAAACAGGACACACAAACGCACACAAAGACACACACACACACACACACACACACACTCTTTCCTTAACAACATTTGAGTCTCAAAGGCACTACACTAGACAAATAAGGAAAATATTCTCTCACATCATGCTAGATAAAAATTCAAGAGTGGAATTCATAAATTAAATACAGAGTAGTGACTACAAAATTCCGTAAAACTAGAAAGCGACACCCTAACCAAAGCTCAACTGAAGCTCCATGAGGGTTTGACCAATGCCTGTTTATTTTCACTGCTGTTTCACAGCTGCCTGGCACAACAGTTAACATATGCATATTTGAAGAACAAATAAATGGATGACAAAACAAATGAGTATGTTAATGTAGGAATAAATGAATTGCTTTGCTAATTTTACCAATAAAATATTGGCAATTTGGAAAATCCTGATGCTAAACTGTAAAGAAAAGATTCTATAATTAACATATGCTTCAAAATCTCAAAGTAACTTAGTTTTTATTACTGAAGCAATGCTACTCCAATTGTTTTAGGATAACCAGAAAATACAGCATGCAAGAAGTAATAATCATCCAAATCTAAGAAATAAATATTGTTGAAATCTCGGAATGTCTTTTTCCACATTTACTTCTGCAAGTCTGTGAAAATCTAGGAAAGTTTTACTCTAATGTACATACGGGTTTTTGCAACGAGTTATTCCCAGATAAAATATATTATGGGCACATTTCCGTGTTCATAGAATTATCATTGACATCATTTTTAATGGTGCTATGTCAATTGAATTTTCGCTACTATCTTAATTTTTGAATCAGCTTTAAGTTAGTCATTATTATTATTATTATTTCAGATGGTTATTCACCCCATGACACACATTCTACTTTGGAGAATCATTCTGTTCCAAATTTATCCAAGATTTACTGTGGATGAAAAAAGCGAGTTCTAGACCCTTTTTGCCTTGCTTGTGGTGCAATGTACTGCTTGCATCTGTTGCTCTGACTCGAAAATCTCAGTAATGCCTGGAGCTTGAAAGGAGCTGGAGAGGAGACTGTGATCTTTGTTTTTCCTAAAATCTCTGTTAAAGAGAAAATGTCATTTGTTTTAGTTTATTAAGATGTAAAACGGCTATAAAATGTAATGTGTAAATATACATCATCGACAAGTGGCTTAATTGTCTTCCCTTAAAACATTTACTCAGTGGTCCCATATTAAAATATATTCTTCAGTAATAGTCAGTCTCCTTGGGAATACATGAAGCAGCATATTAGGAAATAAGATATATTTTACATGTGCATAACTATCTTTGTGAAGCAAATCCTCCTTGTAAGTTGAGATATTAACTGAAATAATTATAATAAAAATAACATTATGGATATGTTATGTTTTGTGTAAAAGCTGTAATCATAACTAAAGGGAAAAAAATCTTTACGTTAAGTTAAAATTCAGTAGACCAATTTGATTTTGCATGGATTAATTCTCTTGTTCTTTTTAAGGTGCTTTTATTTTCCCAATAGAAAGTGTGCTTTTAACCATAACAGTTACCTTGCAAATAAATATTTTTCAAAACTAAAGTAAATTCTCCACTCTGCTTGATTACAAAGCTTATTTAGTTCAGAGTAGTGTTGCAAATAGTCACTCACCCTTTGGTCCTGGAAAAGTAATGATTTATGCCAAGCACAAGGCAGGAAATATACTTAATTTATTCATTGCACAACCTATACACCACCTCAGGGTGGGGTGGTAGGGAAGGCTGGAAAAACATTGTGAGCTAATAAATTATTTCTCCTTGTTTGGAAGCCTGTCACTATGGTATACTGCTAGTAAAGCTTACAAATGATTTTTATTCTGGAGATGTTGATAAAAAAAGGAAAACATTGAGCTGTATGATTAAGCTCTGCCTATTTTTCTTTACAAAATTTCAATAGGAAGATGGATTATTAATTAGGCTTTCACCAGAAAATTGTGAGCAATGAATCTACATAAAAGTAATCCAAAATTTCCATGATTTTTTCTTTTTCTCAAATGTGAAAATTTGTTTTCCTGATTTCTGGACTGTCTTCATGTTAGTATTCTCCGCAAATGTCAACATTTGAATAAACTTCCCAGATCCTACTCCTAGACAGACGTCTACATGGTTGACATAATCCAGATAATTCATGCAAAAATACGCAAATAAAAAACTCTTCTTATTGCCTTTGTAACATTTTTATTTCTTTTTTCTTGACCTGAATTACCCCCATATTAGATCTCTGTAGAGCACCAATTCAAAAATAAATATTAACCCAACACTTTATTTTGTGTTGTGTAGACTTGGCAATGTACAGCCAATAAAAGCTACGTTACAGCATCTGAACACTCAATTTAACCCTGAAAATTTGCATTTATAATTGATGGTTATGTTTAGCTGATTAACAGTATAGAGAAACACTCTGAAGATTACCAGTGAATTCCACTTATTTTGTAAAATAAACCCTAAGTAAGACACTGGTTGAATTTCAATCTACTCGCGATGAGATGGATTATAAGGAATTTCATGTGTAGACTCCTAAATTAATTTCTCTAAAATAAGATAAACACCAAGAGGCAAAAAGTTAAAGAAATAAACTCAGCAAACATAATGACATAGTAAAAAGATTATTTGGTCATATTGAAATAGCTCAAGTGCTATTGCTGAATGTCTTGAAGCTTTCAAAGACAAGTAATTTAACATTACATACATTTAAGTTAAAAAAATTAAATGGGCCCATCGATGCTGATGATGCTGAATGAATCTCAGAATATTAAAGAATAATGTTGATGATGCTGAATGAACCTCAAAATATCAAACAAATTTAGCATTAAACAATTTAAGAAAAAATAAAAGGGCCCTCTGAAGAAATATTTTCCCTCAATGTTTGTGTCGTCTTATAATTTTTAAAATAAAATCCCCATGATAAAGGACTTCCTGCAATAAGAGTTAGTGAAATACAGTAATTAATATTTTCATATTTATTTATTGCATTTGATTTCATTTTAGATAGAAACAAAAATTTAAAATCCACTTTCTTCATTGTTACTGAAAACTTTAAATTTTATCATTGAAGTGAGAATGGGAAGACAGAAAAACCTACTCAAACATTCACTTTAACTGAATAAGTATTTCATTTGATCAAAAGTGATGAATGAAACTTTCGTTGCTGTTATTATTGATAACTTTGTGAATTATCGTAGATTTTGAGGGAAGAAATAAGAAAAGGAAGTCTAAATACAGAAGAAGCAGTAGGGTATAGTGACATGGGTATTGATTACAATCACTTAAATAAGACCTTTTCTAGACTTCCAACAAGCCACATACAGTGTTTTTCATTTATTCAGTGTACACATATTAAGCTTATAGCAAACACAATCCTGTGCAGGATGCTGTGGTTGATACAAAGGTGACTATGAATTTTATTTCTTTATAGCTCTCCTTTCTTCCAGAAATAATTTTAGGTGGTACAAAGACATAAAACACAGCCCTTATGGAAAATAATATGGAGGTTCCAAAAGAAATTAAAAAATAATTTCCCTTTTGGGTATATACCAAAAAGAAACGGAGTCTCCAGCAGTAAACATCCTACACTCTTGTATTCAGTGCAGTATTATTCACAATAGCCAAGATACAAAATCAACCTAAGTGGTCGTCATCAGACAAATGGACAAATAAACTGTGGGGTGTGTGTGTGTGCGTGTGTGTGGTGTTTATAGTGTGCATATGTATGGAATATTATTCAGCCTTAAAAAAGAAGGAGATCTTGTAATTTGCCACAGCATGGGTAACCTGGAGGACATATGTTACGTGAAATAAGCCAGACACAAAAATAAAAATATTGCACGATTTTCTACATGGTCTTTTTAAGTCGAATATGCAGAGATAGGCAATAAAACCATGGTTTCAAAAGTTGAGAGTGGCTGGAGAAAATGAGAAGATATAGCCTAAAGGAAATGTAACAGATATGTAGAACAAATGTTCTAAAGATCTAACATACCGTATAAAGACCATCATTATTATTTATAGCTACAGTGGACGGTATTCAGGACTTTTGCTAAATAGTCCAGATTATAGCTGCTTTGCCACAGAGGGGCAAATGGACAACTATGTGAGATGTTGAATGTGTTTATTTGCTTCACTATAGTAACCATCTTACTGTATATACGCATCTCAAAACATCATTTTGTATACCTTAAATATACACAATAAAATTTATTAAAACAAATAAAAAAAAAAACTCCAAGCAAAACAGAACCAACATAATGCTTGAAATATATATGTATATTTTTTGCATCTTTTCCTCACCTTATTCACATAGGATCCCAATTCTCTTTAAAAACATGAGGGTCGGGATTTTCGGCCCCAAGCAAGCAGGGAGAGGGGTGCTTCCCTGGAGGTTGGCCGATGGGTTCTGATGCTCTTAAAACAGCAGCAGGCGCCAATGGGGCAGCAAGGGCCAAAGTTGCAACAGCAGCGAGGGATGATTGTGCCTGCCCTAAGAGCCCTCGCAGATTGGCTCTCAGCTCCAGTGACGCTGCCCGATTCCACACCCCAAAAGACTTTTAATCACTGATGTAATGCTTAACTAATAGCAGCCTGGGTTTAGTCAACACACTACACCGTGAATGATTAGATTTTCAGAGCATTTTTTTTCTTGTTACTCTCCACAGCACCCACAACAATCAAGAACTCTTATTGACTCAAAGCGACCTGATTTAAATTAAATAATGATGGAGTCAATAGTTTGCTAATGGCTAACAGAAATGACAGGGATTGTTACTTTATTATTATTACTATTATTTCGGCCGGTGCTTTTGTTTCTCTCTTATTTGAAAATAAAGAAGATATAATGGGCATGAAAGAGAGAGAAACAAATTAGGCATTTGAATGCGCCTCCATGTTATAACCTGTCTTTTTGAAAATATAAATTCTTCTCACAAGAGCATATCTATGACTCATGTTAGACAAATTTTTATTTTGCTTTAGCATAATTGAACATCCCGAAAGCAGAGCAAAAACATATTACACGTAACGATTAGGTAGCAGTTCACCATTAACAAAAAGGTATGAGTGCAGGTAAGATGGCCTCAGGATGTCTTGAATATATTTACTTATTTTAACAGTCTAAGCTAAGGCAAACACAAACATGGTGAACTAAGCTGACCCTTCGGTAAGGTCATAGGTTCTCAGGAACATTCTAAATATCTTCATATATGTGCTTGTGCATATATCTAAAGATCTTTAGATATATGCACAAGCACATATATGGAAATCATCTTCTAAAATGACTTTGACTCCCAGAAATAAATAAGCATATATTTCCTATAATCTTTCAGACAAATCCACAGGTCTTCCTTGCTTATATTTGCCCCAGTCTAACTTTCTTTTGGCATATTTTCAATATAATTTGTCACTTCCACTCATTTATCTCACTCCTATATTCATATAGTTTTATATATGTGCCTTATTGCTAAGAACATTCAACTAATTACACAATAAGGTATTTCCTCATTCCTTTATTTATGTATCTGTTTCACAAAGGTCCACTGATGATATATTTCTTTTGTCTGAAACTAAAGCTAAATCACAACAAAGAGCCAAAGATGATTGAAACAAATTCTGTGGTGTTATACATTCCTAATCTCTGCCCAATACTAGTCCCCGTCTTTCTCCCTTTTTCCCCAGGCTTAGGATATTTGTCAGTTTCTTGACTTGAGATTGTGAGCCTACAGGGCAGATGTGATGTAGTGTTCCGTCATTCTGCATGGCTCAGAGCATGATGTTGGTGCTTACAGAAATGTGAAACATAATACCAATAATAATTGCATGCAATGCATTCAGAAAATGTTCATTAAATAACAGTTACGTAGTAGCCAGCTTTGTGTCTTCCTGCGAATACAGATCAGTGTGTGTGTGTGTGTGTGTGTGTGTGTGTGCGTGCACGCGCGCGCATGCGTGTCTGTATGTGAATGTGTGTGCAGGTATGTAAGTGTGTATCCAAATACACCCATCCCCACCCCACACACATAGATTTAGGAAAAATGCATAACCATTTCTCCTTTGTTTCTATATGCTGTTTTTACTGTCATACTGAAAACTAAGTCTCTAATCATTTCTTATACATTATCAAAATGCCATATATTTCAGCTGTGTGTCCAGCTTTGGGTAGACAGTATAGGAAAATAGAGGAAAAAATTCCTCTATTCAGGAATCAGCCCTGAATAGAGCCCGCTTTTTCAACATTAGTAAAAATAATTTCATCTTTATATTTTATTTTAGGTAACCAGATTTAATTAAAGTAAAAATAATCATGTTCTCATATAAATCATTTACCAATTAGTGAACAATAGTGAACTATAAAATGTTTCATGATGTTTAATTTTTATTTTTCTTATTAAATTCCTAGTGTGAATCACATGAGACACAAACACAAGTCTTCACGTGGGCCTTTAAACTATCTATGGGTAGTAAAACAAGATTATAATCGATCAGTGTTGTGCCAGTACATGACTTGATAGAATAAAATACAGCTAGTTTACAAAACCTGGAATGCATTAATTAGGACTTTATGATTTTGGAATGAAAACCACGCAGGTGGCATTACTCATATTCTTTATAGAATTTCTGTTTTTAAGATGATCTGAGATAGATATTTTTGAGGTTTCTTGCTATCTCTATAACAGTGAAAAGAAAATTGGGGCATTTTTTGTTGTTTTTTTAAATCTCTAAAAGGCAGCCCTGCCCTACTTTCACCTGAACATAACTTCACATTTTATTATCACATTCAGAACAAAGGCTGCTGCACATGAAGTTTCAATTGCTCCAACGAAAATCCATCTGATGCTGTATGGTTCTGTACTAAACAGATCCTAATTTGGTCTGAAAAGAAAATTAAATCCAAGCAAGAATTCAGAAAGAAAAACAAAGAAACTAGGATTTCTTTTGTATCCTCTAGGGAAAAAAAAAATGTTGGGCATGTGGAATATTACAAAGAATTAAGGCACAAAATGTGATTCCATCTTAAAGAAAAATAACGTTTAATGAGGACTTACTATGTAGAAGACATGGTTCTGAGTATCCTACATGAATCATTTCACGTAATTATCCAACAGTCCTACAATGCAGGTGTTATGTGCCCCAGAGTTACAATGGATGTAAGCATTTAAGACTCAGAGAGGTTACGTGACACATTTTTCTCACACAGTGACTAAGTAGTATAACAAACATTCAGATTTAGGCAAGTCGAATTTCTTTTCTTTTCTTTTCTTTTTTTTCCAATGTTGAGTCTCTGTCATTAGACTGGAGTGCACTGGAGCGATCTTGGATCTCGGCTCACTGCAAACTCCGCCTACCGGATTCAAATGATTCTCCTGCCTCAGCTTCCTGAGTAGCTGGGACTACGGGTGCACACCACCACACCTAGCTAATTTTTGTATTTTTAGTTAGACCCACGGGATTTCACCATGTAGGCCAGGATGCTCTCCATCTCTTGACCTCGTGATCTGCCTGCCTCAGCCTCCAAACGTGCTGGGATTACAGGAGTGAGCCAGGGGGCCTGGCTAAGGCAAGTTGAATTTCATCTGCACTTAACTATTTCAACTAATATTTTTGTATCAACTTAGCCAACAAGAGAAACTTAGTATTTATGAATATTATAGACAAAGCAAGATTTCAAAATCCTAAATGATTATTGGATATTTGGGGTAAGATATATGGTCTATTTTTCTTTTGCAATAAAATGCTGGCTAGTAAATCTAGCATAGAGCAAGGTAAGAAAGTTTAAATCCCTTCCTTTGGCTTTTTTAGCAGCTTCGGTAGAATAGTTCAAATGGCTGACTAAATTAAATTTTGGGAAGAATAGTGGTTCGGTTGATTGGCAAGCCTGTTTTCCATTGATATAGACAATTAAAATCTTATGCAAAAAGATTAAGTTTATTTTACAATGTTTCAGTTTCTGTTATACTAACCACAAGTTGATTTTTCCTGTCTTTTTTCCCTTTCATTTATAGACCATGGCCAGAAAGTATTCTGCTGCTTTGTTATATGTCAACAGCAACTGCAATTAGAAATATGTTGTAAGTCTACTACATGGTAATAGCATCCAAGACAAATCATAGCTGGGCTGCAGATGGCAGCTTCTCTTCAGAAAGGCATTCTTTCTTTTCTCAATGCAGTAACTGTTGCACTTCCCTAGTAGAAGAACCTGTATTGTGGAAATGATGTAAGTTCCACTATGGTTTGAGCACATAAGAGAAAAAAAAAGGTTAGTAAAATTTGAAATGGTTTGAAAAATAATTGTCTGCCAAAATACAATTTGCTTCTCAGAATTAAGAAAAAAAAAAAACAAAACTCCACCCATATTCACCATTCAAGCTCTTCCTTAGGACTTTCTTATATCCTTGCTTCACTTTCTGTATTTTAAATCTGATGGACTATCCCTGAATGCATTCAAGTCATATAAAGTACAGCCAAAGGCACAAATGATGAAAAGTTATACAAAACCAGGATATAACTCAGAATGAAAACAAGTTATATGAATGAAAGGGTTGCAACCTGAGTGTAATATTTGTTTCGTTTGATGTTTGATGAGCCAGTTCTTGTTGGTAGGGGCTTAGTTTCATTTCCTTGGCCTCAATCTTGGACTTATAGAAAATGTATGTCCCAGGCCGGGCATGGCAGCTCATGCCTGAAATCCCAGCACTTTGGGAGGCTGAGGCGGGTGGATCACCTGAGGTCAGGAGTTCGAGAGTAGCGTGATCCATCTGGTGAAACCCCGTCTCTACTAAACATACAAAAATTAGCCGGGCATGGTAGTATGTGCCTGTAATCCCAGCTACTTGGGAGGGTGAGACAGGTGACTCATTTGAACTCAGGAGGTGGAGGTTGCAGTAAGCCAAGATTGTGTCACTGCACTCCAGCTTGGGGACAGAGAGACTCCATCTCAAAAAAAATTATATATATGTCTCACAAGTTAGTTTGAGATCATTCTCATTCTCATTCCATGGAAAGACAATATAATGAAAAGTATCTGGGGTCTACCAGATAAAACATAAGCCTTCGTTATGACTGAAGGTCATTTGGGTACCAGGGTAAGTCAGCAGGTATCAAATGGAGCAACAGAGAGGTGGGGAGTCTCCATCTTCAGAGACAAATCTGGGCATACTTTTAAAATACTTAATTTGTGCTAGGAACCCTTCCACTACTTATTCTGTACCTCAGGTGGTCACTGTCTTTTTATTTCCCGCAAGTGTACTGCCCCTGAGGGTAGACCATCATCTAAGCGTTAACTATCTATCGAAATCTGCCCAGCCTTAAACTTACTAAATAAAAATAATTATAATGTTTGAAATCACAATGATAGCCATAAGAGATATTGACTGAGCAGTTTCTATGGAATATTTACTCTTCTGAAGGCTTCATAACTATTTGCCTACTTATTTCTTACCACAATTTTATGAGATACATAGTTTTATTGAATCATTCTATGAATAAGAGAACTAAAGTCTTCCTAGAAAAATTACAAATGAGAAAGAAAATAATCAGTAAAACAATTCACATAAAGCTTTAAATGGCTGGTAACCTTCAGAAATTTCTGGAATGAGAAATACTCTTGTTATCTCTGATGTTTCCTAATTGACAAACTTTAACTCAATAGAAGAAACAAATTAGAAAAACATCATGCAGTAGTTAGAGGAAAGGCATTTGAAAAAGTCAACAGGCATACAGGATAAAAACTTGGAGCAATTAAAAAAAACACAAGGGAACCTCCTCAACTTAATAAAGAACGTCTAACAAAACCAGCAGCTAATATCACAATTCCTGGTGAAAAACTGGCCACATTCCTCCAAGATCATGACTAAAGCAATGATATCCTCTCTCACCACTCTTATTCAACAGTGTATGGGAAGTCCTAGTTGGCCAAGACAGAAAATAAAATAAACCACACACAGATTGGGAAGGAAAATATATTATGTTCATTAACAGGTGATATAATCATCTCTATAGAAATCCCTAAAGAATGAATTTAATAACTCATAAAAGGTAAAAGCCTCCAAGAATAATAAGCAAGTGTAGTTAAGTTTCAGGATACGAGGTTAATATGCAAAAGTAAATTGTTTTCTGTTTGCCAACAATGAACAGTAGGAGCTTGAATTTTAAAAAAATATCCTTTATAACAGGACAAGAAAGAAAAGAAGGAAGGAAGGAAAGAAGGAAGGAAGGAAGGGAGGGAGGGAGGAGGAAAGAAAGAAAGAAAGAAAGAAAGAAAGAAAGAAAGAAAGAAAGAAAGAAAGAAAGAAAGAAAGAAAGAAAGAAAGAAAGAAAGGAAAGAAAGAAAGAAAGAAAGAAAGAAAGAAAGAAAGAAAGAAAGAAGGAAAGAAAGAAAAGGAAAGAAAGAAGAGAGAGAGAAAGAAAGAGAAAGAAAGAAAGAGGAAGGAAGGAAGGAAGAAGAAAGGAAGGGAGGGAGGGAGGGAAAGAAAGACCAACATAGGCTTACATCTAGCAAAGCAGGAACAGGATCTATCTACAAAATTCTGATAAATGAAATCAAAGATCTAAATAAATGGTGAGATACTGCATGTTCATGAATTGAAAAACTCAGTAACATAAAAAATCAATAATATGGTAATACATCAGTCCCTCCCAACATGATCTGTAGATTCAACACCATTTCAATCAACATCCCAGCAGGCTATTTTACAGATATCAACAAAGCAATTGTATAGTTTATATAAAAAGACCAATGATTTGGAACAGCCAATGTAATACTGAAGAACAACAAGGTAAGGGGACGCACAATAACCAATTTGAAGACATAATTAAAAGTTACAATAATTAAGACAGTATGGTATTTGTAGAAAAATAGATACATGAACCAATGTGAAAGAATAGAAAGCTCAAAATGGACTCATGCATATATAACCTCATCTTTGACAATCAGAATAAAATATTTATTTTCAGTAAATCTTGCTGAAACTTTTGGACGTTCATATTTTTTAAAAAGGCAGATCTTATAACTTTCACAAAGTTAATTCAAAATGGAACATATACGTAAAAGGAAAATGCAAAATTATGAAACTTCTGGAAGAAAATATGGGAGAAAATCTATATGATCTTGGGTTTAAGAATGGTATTTTACATTCAACACACAAAACAAAACTGATGAAAGGAAATTTGGTTTGACTTTATTAAAATTAAAAGCCTGTATTCTGTGAAAGGCACTGTTAAGAGAATCAAGACAGGAAATAATCTCTAAAATAATATTTTCAAAAAATATATCTTATAAAGAACTTGCATGTTCTTTATGTATATAGAACATACAAGGAAATGAAGGCTCAACATACAAAATCACTAACTCAATTTTAAAAATGGGTAAGGGATATGAAAAGGCATCTTACCAAAGATATTAGATAGTAAATATACATATGAGATATACTCAATATCAGTGATCTTCAGAGAATTGCAAATAGAACAATGAAATAGCGATACACATTAAAATTACTAAAATCCAAACACTGAAAATATCAAATGACAGCAAGGATGTGGAGATCTTATTCTTTGCTGGTGGAAACGCAAAATGTATAGACACTTTGGAAGATAGTTTGGCAATTTCTTGCAAATCTAAACATAGTCTTTCCATATGATCCAGCAATTGGGTTCCTAGGTATTTATCCAACTGATTTGAAAACATGTCCACACAAAAGCCTGCACATAAATGTTTATCTCATCTTTATTCATAATCACCAGAAGCTGGAACCAACCAATATTTTCTTCCATAGGTGAATGAGTAAACAAACCATGGTATATACATACAACGGAATATTTGTTGTTTAGAAATTTAAAAGTGAGCCTTCAATTCATAAAAAGATGTGGATAAATCTTAAGTACATATTGCTAACTGAAAGAAGCTAGGTTGTAAATGTTATATATTGTTATGTATTGTATATTATATGACATTTGAGAGAGGCAAAACACTAGAGATGGTAAACAGAGTAGTGGTTTCCAGGATAGAATGAAGAGAGTGACAAGGGGGTCTAACTATGTTATGAATGTGGGAAAGAATCTCACTGAAGGCAGTGGGGAAAATGATATTAACCTAAGTAACTTGGAGATGAGTGAAATTTCTTAGATTAAATGCAAAAGGACCTACACTCTTGTTGATAAAGTGTTTGCCCATAGATATATGGCTTAACAGTTCTGATGCCATTGTGCATGTATACTGGAATTGAGCCACTATGTAAGAGAATGAGCAATTGTGGGAACCATGATTTTTAGGATTCGAGTAGGAAGATTCAGAAAGCAAAGAAGTAACCCAGTTTGCCTATTACCACCTCAACCTTGTCCCTACTCTGCCATAGGGCAAGCCATTCTAAGCTATTTCTGAACTTTATAGTTTTTAAAAATTACTTTTAAAATTGTCTATTTCTAAACCTCTAAACATTCTTCTTTCTCTTATTAGAATCATTATTATGTAATAAATTAGTAATATATAAATTTAATCCTAGCAACCATCATTGTCTAAACACTTGATAAATATTATCTCACTTTGTTTTTATAACAACCGCATGAGGAAAACAGTACTCTAATTCTCAAGATAACCATGCTCTCACAGTGGACTTAGTCATTCCCGAAGTTGACAACTATTTTTGAGCAACTGCAAGATGCCAGTCCTTGGGGAGTCACCAGGTACATGGTGATAAGCAAATTTTCAGGGGCCATGTTTCAAGAAAACTTATAGTCTCTATTGAAAGACAAATGCTGTACAAGGAGACATACTTGTGTGCAATTTAAGTATCAGTTTATAAAAGAAATGAACCAAGGGAGGGCCTTTACTAGTTAAGTGGAGAAAGCAGGCGCTCTAAAGAACTCACAGGTAAATGGGGGTACAAAGCATATAAAAATCTCAGAGTCCATGAGAGTGGAGGGCGATATGAAAATATGTTCCTGGCAGAGGAAACAGACAATGTGATGATGCCAAGGCAAAAACTCTCTTGTTACTGTAGAAACTAATAAGAATTAGTATCTGGAAGAGCAGGCTTACTATCATAGGATTATCAAACTCCATAGTTATTGCTTTTGCTCAAACCAGAACACTACAGAATCTCTCCTATAAACATTTTCTCCTGCGTATAAAAGGTGCTCACTATGGAAAATCAACAAAAGTCAGAAAACACTAGAAGAAAGCAACAATAATCAGTAATCGCATTATGTACAGAAGCCAAATATTTTAGTAAACTTTCAAGTATGCCATACTTTAAAAAATACCTTCTTGTTAGTAATTTGTATGGTTTTCTTAATTTTATGTTATTACATAAATTTTAGGTGAATATAAATAATATTTTGTTTATATTTCTAGTAAATTTCTCAGGATAAATTATTCAAAATGGAAATACTCTGCCAAACAGAATAAGCATTTTTAAGATTGTTGATACGTATTGCTGAGTTGCCCCACCAAAGTCTGTTTATTCATTTCCATTTGCATCAGAATTGTATGACAGGCCTTGGTTCCTTATACTCTGGGCAACCTGAAAAAGTTTTTATGTTCTTTTATTACTTTTTTTTTTTTTTGTGGATAGGCAAAATGTAGATATTTTAGATTTATTTTGCATGCTCTTTGACTTTTGACTTCTTCATCTGTGAATTTTTATACATATTCTTTGACCCTGTTCTTATGGGAAATAAATTAATCAATTATTTCAGTGGTAGTTATTAACTTTGTCTATGTTAATTTAAAATATGACTAAGCTGAATATATTTATTTATCCTGTTTCTGAACTTTGTCTTACACTTATTTATCTTTGTTCTACTTACACTACTATAGTACTGTTTAACTTATCATAGCTTTATAACATACTTTAGTACCTGATACTGCTAAACTCTCATGTGATTCTTCTATTTTAAACTTTTATTTGCCTTTTTATCTTAATGTATTTTTCCAATTTTTTGTTAATCTTAAAATAATTCATTATTTTTGTTGTTATTGAAATTTTATTGTACTTATATATTTAACTTAGAAATAATTATATTTATATGTGTAATTTTGCACAGTTCAATTTTATACAAGATATTTTGATTAACAACTTCATGTTTTTAAGAATTCTTGATGTTCTGACAATATTTTTAGTGTTCTTCCTATAAGAATTAATTATTGAAACCTGCTTCTGAATAAATGTAATTTTCCCTTCCCCAAAACTATATGTTTTTGTCCCTAGTTCTATAAATCAGTTTTTGAGTTTGTGTATTTAGCATCATCTCCATCTCAGTAAAAATATTAACTGACTGTATAGTTTCTACCTGAGTTACTTAGGCACTCTTGGTAATATCTATTAAATATAGATAATCAATAAACTTTACTTTTTTAGTACATAGAACACTTATTTACTTTTATGGAGTTATTGCATTGTCTGTAGATTACTCCGAAATTTAACAATTGTAGGCACCTGTGCTTTGCTTCTATCTTTATCAACAAAAACAACAATAACAACAACAATAAGACTTGTCATTTATCACAGTTATTTTGTGCCTGGCACTGCTCCGAGTCACTCCCTTTTAAGTCTTGATATATTAGAAACTACTCTTATTTCCATCTTTTATGAAAGAGGCACTAAGGCACAGAGAAGTGCAGTAAATTGCCCAAGTTCACCTGAAGAGTTAGTTGTAGAGTTAGAGACTCAAGTACAGAAAATCTGATTCTAGAGTTCAGATCCTATTCAGTGGATCTTCCCAGCTGTGGCCAAAGGTGCGATGCTGAGTAATAGGAAAAAAAAAAGTGTGTAGTGAAAGAAAAGTTTGAAAAAACATATATTTTGTGTCTATAAACCCAGAATTTTCTTTACACAGTTTCATCAGTCATAAAGCACTATTCTCCTGAGATACAACTTCATAAGAACTGTTCTGTTTTCAGGTAACATCTTCCCACTTGGTTATTTAAAACACTTAGAAATGTCATTTTAATACTACAGTGTATGGAAAAAAATAGCATATTGGCCTCTTCCTTCCAGTATTCTGATTGGCAGTGGTCACAGATTTCGATCCCATGAAAAGCATTTTAGCTTGGGACCTGCCAAGTGAAGCCACAGGTGGAAACTGAGAAATGGAGAAGAAAAAGGTGGAAGTTCAAAGGGGCCACACCAGTCTTAGGCAAAGCCTGCAGCCCCTTTCAATCACTTTTGAACGAACTCCCCACACTCTTGGATTTATGACTTACTGGACTTCTCACAAAGGGCCAATGGAAAGAACTGGGTAAATAATTATGATGATTAATTGTGCGCATGACTCATTTTACTCTGTACCTAGGACCATGAAGCTTGGGTCCACTTTAATAGGAACTTTATGTCAGGAATCATATAGTCCGCATGAAGTCTGGGAACGATCCTTTCTATCTGATTAAGAAGTTGGCATAAGCAATATTATTAGGGAGACAGACCTAAGCAAAGAAACAAAAGGTCTGAATATGTAAGCAAAAGGCATTGGTATAATCTTAATGTTTTAATGTGTTTAGCTTGCACACTCTCAATATATTCTACATAATGGAAGTGGAAAGAGAGAGAGCATCTAGAGACAATTATATTGAGAGAGATGTGGAGAGAAAGAGAGAAGCCCCTTTGCGCCTTCTGGGTACTGCAATAAAAGCTTCCAAGCTAATCGCCATCACTCAATCAAAAGTGTAACATTAATCATTAACTTTGGTTGCAGTTTCTCTGAGACTCCAAGTTAGCCTTCCGACCCACGTCCCAAAAGTCCTAACTGGAGGATCTTTATACATTTCCCTTTCCTGCTTTTTTTTTTTTTTTCTGCACTTATTCCAATAAGCATGCTGAAAAGCATGGTCGCTAAATACTGATTTGCCCATTGAGTAATTCTCAGAGCTGTCCAGGCCTTTGAGACAGCTGTCCCCTCCCAGCTTGAGAATGAGGCCCTCTGGAAGAGGCAGGGAGGGAGACTGGCTTATTAGGCAGAAACTGACAGACATAGAATGAAGGGCATGAGGGACCCCTCAGAAACTCATGTGGACCATTGTAGAAGGATTAGTGAAGGAGAACACACTTCAGGAGGCCTGTGGGCATATCTCCACAAAGAGGAGAGAGCAGGAGAGCTGTGGGAGGTGCAGTGGAGAGAAGTCCATAATTTTAGTTATATATTTTATTAGACCTGATTTGGCATTCAGAGTCTTTTTCAATATTCTGTGTCTATTTCCTCTCAACGCTTTAATATGTATCCCATTCAGGGCATTATATACTCTATGATGAGTTGGCATGGGCAATGTTCAATCCGCGGTAATCTGTATGCATTTATATTTCGAGCTGCTCCCTAATTGGTTTTCATCCAAGTAATCCCACAGAGAATAAGGTTACATGCTGAAAAGGGCTGAGGTGAGAGAGTGGGTAAAAGGGGACTGGGAACTCTTTTCCTGGCCTTATTAGAATGCTGTGAGCATCTGCATTAAGGAGAAAAAAGATGTCCAAATTTCTTAGGTTCTCCTAAGTCATGAATAAGCATATAGTACAGTCAGAGCACACCCAACAAGCCAGAGAGACAAAATAATTTGGGGGCAGCTCCACCCATTTCTAGATGATGTAATGGCTGATAGAACATACATAGAATCTTAGGTTCAAAAGGAGACACATAAACATAAGTAATTTGAAAATTAATTAAGATTCAGAAAAAATAAGCGTTTTGTCACAGTTCCATATGCCTGTAATTTTGGAAGGTATAAACTCCAAGCAAGCATTTTCATACCTGTTTAGAAACAAGGACAACTGAAACTAACCATACTTCTGATTGTGTCTTTTTATTATTGTTTTTATGTCCCATGAGTCCCGCAGATATTTTTATTCACCTTCAGCAACACATCTACTGTGGGAGGGCATGTAGCGCTTGTGTGTGTATTTCTCTGAGTACAGTCTGTCCCATTGTAAATGGGAGTGAAGCATCGTAGGACTGTGAATATGTTTCACTAATATGATTCCAAAGTGAAAATATTGAGACATTACCTTAAAGTTTTAAAATATGTGATGAAAGTTTACCTCTCTGAAAGAAATATTACATTTTGATTTGTATAAATATTACAATTGTCTTTACCCACTGAAAACAATGTCCATTTTTCACTTGCTATCCTTAGCTGGGCTGGTGCCTTGATTAGGATAATTTGTTTCAAGTGCACTACGGTATAGATAACAGATTGCATAAGAAGACTGGCGCTTCTATATTTTCTGCTATAAAATGAGAATACCATGCTTGGTCATCATGCTTGTTTTAAAAGTAATTATCGTTTTCCAAGTCCAATTCATTCTGAGAAAAGGAATCCGGAATTAGTCTTTCTAAAACAGAAAAAGAGACAGTGGTGTAATTGTTCTTCCTCCTGGGAAATATGCTTTTCCTTAACTACATAAAGCAACACAAAAACTTCTATAAATAATTACGGTAACAACATGCTATGCCAAGTAAATAAAAAAACACGCCGTATATTTAGAATTAAGGAATGTTAAAACAACACTTTTAAAAAATCTGCATCAGATCACAAAATGAAACCACCCAAAGAAGTGGTAGGAATGTAAGTAGGTGTAACTCTTCGTGAAATCTCACTTTGAATTATCTTATTCTCTTGCTTACATGTCAAGTGACTTATTTTCTGATGGCTTAAATAGAAAAGTCATATTAAAAAAAAAAGAATATTTTCTACCAAGAATCTCACAGGCTCAAAGGCCGTTTAACTGAGCTCAGTCATCTAGTTTATTTTGCATTAGAGGAACTTCTCATTTAATTTACCAGTTCATAATAGGTAACTTTTTCAATATGGAGCTAAAGGTCACTATTATATGTAAGGAAAATTAAGCCGATGTTCTTGGTTGCCTTACAGTTCTCCTAGTTCAACTACTCCAATAAATGAACATGTACAACAAGCCGAAGGGCTTTTTATTACAAATTTAATTCATTTCTCTAGACAACTGTGAAATTTGCCATTGACATTAGTCATTACCCCAAGGCGAACTAAAAGATGATCTCAGTTAATAAATGATCCTTAACAAGGAACGCTCCTATCTCCTGTGATATTGGCACAGGCACATTTTATTAATGCAGGGCTTGCTTCCTGCCAGAACACCAGCATTCACGACTATTTGGTGTGCTTGTTTCCTCTTCCTGCTCCTGATATTAATAATTATGCAACGGGATAATTAGCAACACAAAGAGACAGTACTATGAGCTTGAAGCTAGATTTTCAGCACGTTAACCTTCTGGGAAATAAGAACAGAAGCAAAGAGTCTAGCCAAATAACCAATGCAGGTTGATTTCACAGTGTGTAAAAGGCTAATTATCTGTGAAAAGTCTGACCTCAAGTAACAAAATTACAGAAATGTGCAGGCATTTTATTTTAAATAAAACTCAGAGACACTGCTTCCGATTTTAAAGAAATCTGATTAGCAAATGTATGAAAGAAGAGATTTGAAACTTAAACAAAAATAAGCTCTGAAGGAAATTGATTGTATCTGGAAATAAATGTTAACGATCAACCCAGACACCTGAGAATGTAGGGTGAAAAATAAACTTCTACTTCCTTTCCCTACCCCCAACACACACCCATTACAGTGAAGAAAAAAAAAAAAAAAAAAAAAAGAGAAAAAGAAAAAACAACACGCACACACTCAGTATGTGACAGAAGTAGGTTAAGTGTATTTTGTTTACTGGAGACAGGCTACAATAAAAAGCAGAAAATATTACTACTTCTTTACAGATACCATATGTAATTCATTCTGATATAGGAATATTTATCCACTAGCAGTAATAACAAACCACAATTTTTGTCATGAAAAAAATAAATTGTATTTGCAAAAAGCAAACACATTACAGAGTGTGTAAAAATGCAATATTCCCATTTTCTAGTCAGAGTTCCAATTTATTGAAGTAACAGAGCAGAAAATGCACTGACAGCTGTTACATTTTATTGCGAATTAGTATATACGTTTTATATCCAGTGAGCAAATGCATGATACATTGTATTCCAGTAATTGCCACTGGCTTTCCAAATGGAAACGGAATGATCTTAGTGCAATTACACTCAGGAGAGTACATAGAACAACCTCTAGTTCTACATTATAGCACTTTAACAATACTAATATTAAGTATATTTTGTTTTTTAAATAAAAGATTAAAAAGGTCAAGCTGGATTTTAAAAATCAACAAAAATAGTGCTCACATGGTAGATGTGCTACCTCATAAATCCTGGATGACTGTTTTTTATTTAAGTTACCCATATTAGGATATTGTAGTTTGGAATGATATTGTAGCAGGAAGGTTAAATAAAGTTTCTCTCCTCTGCCCCCTTTCTCTTTGTTTACTGTATCACTATTTTGCTATCTGTGATGTCTCTTTCTCTAGTCCCCCTTTTGGCAGTAGAATGAAGGGATTCAAAGTGATGGGAACAGGGGGCAGGTGTTAGAATACTTCAGAAAATGAGCTATACGCTGAGTTTCCACTTTACCCTGAGCAGCCAAATCATCTTTGATTCCCTTCCTCATCCTTCCCCGACAGCTACTCCTCCTAACATGTATGTGCATTAACTATAGGCCTAAGGAGAGAGCCATTTATTTTCATAAGGGTTAACTCTGATTTCATAGATCATCTTGCTAATGCTTAAGACTACCGATTAACAGGTAAGCACATTCCAGCATTCTAATTACCTTCCAAGTGAGTTGAAATTTATTAGAAGCAAATTTCTCACACATCTTAAGAATCCTTTTTTTTATTTTTTATTTGGGGGGACCTTTATAATATACTTAAACCCTTTTGCTTGGCATCCCGTCCTCTGACAGCTTCCCCACCATCAGTTTCTGTGGTGAAGCCTTCAATAAATCCGGCTGTCTCCTCCCCTCTAGTGGTTAGCAGCCCGCCTTGCAGCACAGGGAATGCTGAGATCTGCAGAGGACCCACAGAAGGACATTTGTGTAATTCTTTTGGCTTACAGAGAAAACGGGGAAAAATACACCAACCCAGTCATCACTGCAGAAAATAAAATTTATCAAGCATTTAAAACAATATGCTAGTGACGGTTACATCTTAATCAACACCAACCTGCTGATATAGATTTGCAATTTGAGCTGGTTATTAGTGATTGAATTAACAGCATGTCACAACTTGTATCTGGTTTAATAAAAGAAACCAACTAATGCAACAAAATCATAAACAACATGTAATAGGACATTCCCCCTGCCTCCCCCGGCTGCCCCCGCCAGGACAGGATTGAAAGTCCATGTAGCTAGAACAAAGAAGATCAGGGGTCACTCCATTTGCACCTTGAAGGGCCGTACCAAAATAATCCTGGACTCCCTTCCACAGGACTCACTGCATGGTCAGTGCAGTGCCCCCTCTATAGGAATACAGACAAAAACAGCAGCAGCCACAGCAACAATGACAAAACTAATGACATTTCTCACCAGATGTCAGAAACAGTGGTGTCACAAACCTGCTGGCAATGCCCTTTGCCACACCATTGCTACCTTAAAAATGTATCAGCTTACCCCCATCCCCTTACAACAGTTTCTAACCCTAAATAACCCCAAAGATGTTCAGAAAGTTATTTGAAAGCAGATGTATTGAGCTTAATACTGAAATAAAAAGCATATACCTTCTTGTTTTTCTATAAAAATATTAATACTATAGGTTTGAGTTTTAAATTATTAAAATGTAAGTTAAAGAATTTTCCTACGTCCATGTAACACAAATAAACTTTGCTGTTGAGAAGTGCTTTGCTCTAATTTATAATAAAAGAAATATTAAGGTTCAATTCTGGATACAACTCATGGCTAAATGTACTGAAGTTTCTTAATGTATACTATGAGGAATGACTAATGTGGACCATGTCCTACCTATAATTATTTGGATTGACCATTCCACACTATTCATTGAATTCTTTGGTAAAGGAAACATATACATGCACGAATGACTTACCTATTCTGAGCAGCTTAATTTTTCTCTTTTTTAAGGATAGACTTTTTTGAAAATGAGTTTAATGTTTAAAAAATGAAGACAAACTCACTTTTGGTATCATTTTTATCATTATTGATTAAAATAGAGTGATTTTTCTTAAAGAATATTTAAAAGTTTTTTAAATTAAAAAATTTGATATTGATATTGATTACCAATAAGTTGGTAAAATCAAATGTTTTTTCAACAACATGCAAACATACAAATAAGGCGAAATTTTTCCTTTCCATGTTAATCAGAATCCTAATACGAAATCTTCAAATGTCTATATGCAGCTAACTAGGGGAAAATCAAGTACACTTATCTTCCATTTCATTGAAACGGGTCCTGTAGGGGCTGATCTGATCTCAGCAGAGACTGAAATAAGGTAGTTCCTTGGGGAACTGAGTGAATGTGTGGAGTTGAAGCTTGGGGGAAATAAAATAAATCAGATATGGAAAGATGTACATGATCTGTCACAATAGACTTTTTCTTCTTTTTTATGTAAAATCAATGAGAAATCTGAGTGATGATAATTTCCTCTCTAACGCATGCAGTAGAATAGTCATTTTGCCTTATTTCATTCTGGTTTTGGTGGGTTTTTATTACCTCAACCCAATGGCTCATACAATCCCAGAATAAAGATGAGGAAACAGTGGCTCAGGGAGCTGGGTGATCTGCCTAAAGCTCAGAATCCAGACCATACTCCAGCTTTCTATTGTTCTTTTCTGATAAAAGAAAAATTTTATATCTCTGCAAGGCATTATATGGCAGTTATTTAAGTGGATTTTTCATTGTAGGATTTCTTTAACACCCAATATGCCTTTAATAGTTGACTAACAGTAGCTGATGTACAAACAAGAAACAAACTGATTTTGATAGTTTCTTTAGCAAAACAAAATAGGAAAGCATTTCTGAAATTTCTGAAACAGTTATCCTAAATTTCAAAGAAGAAAAAGGCACTAAATTAATTTGTATTATCTATAGATTTGGATAAACCACATTATTTCCTTCCATTATCGTTTATCAACTGAATTTGATTGTAAATGCCACTATATTGGATTAATTTTTAAGAGTAAAATATTTTAATTAACTCATTCTTTCTCACTTGCTCCATATGTGCAATCAAATTATACTGTGAAATTTTTTCTATCGCTTTGTTAAATAATATCAGCGAGGAAATGTTCCAGGTATCAGAAAAGCATATATTTGGGAAAATTAATGAATTAACCGGATCATCTTTTGTCCCACTTTAATTCAAAGTTGTCTAACCCAAAGCACTAGAGAGAGTGGTCACTTCGTTATTCCTTTCAGCAGCAGATTGAGCCTTTTCAGAAGTAAAGAGTAGATCCTCAACTTTAGCTTGGGAGTTTATCAGGAAAGATGTGTTATGCACTTTGGTATCCCACTTTTATCTCAAATTTATTTGTTCAGCTAATACTTATTTCGTGTCAGGTAATGGCACTTGTAACTGGAAACGTACTGATGAACACCAAAGTCATTGTTCACATTGAGGTTACAATTTAGAGCGAAAAATATATGTGCGTGAAACAATCATACAACCACAAGTAGACTTACGCTTTTAAAAGTGTTACACTGGGCCAAATAAAATCGGGCTAGGAGGTCTTATAAAGGAGGATAGGTTTACAGCTCGTGTCAGAAGTGAGTGAAGGGTAATCTGATAAAGTAGCGGAATCCTAAAGGTGAGTAAGAATGTAGGGAAGGATGTGTTTATTACATTTGTGTGACAAGGGAGTTACAGGAAGAGCACTTTAGTCAGGGGAGAAACGCAGCATCACACAGGTAAAGGTAATGCCGTGGGAAAGCCTACGAGGACAGGAGCGAGATGAATGGGATGGGATTGGGACACAGTGAGGGCAAGCAGAGTGGAAGGCAACCCCAGCAACACACAGGGCAGGCCTGCTGTGCCCTTGGAGTCCTTACTTCTTCAAGAGAGATGGAAAGCCTTTACAGGACTTTTTAGGTGGGGGGATCAAGCCGTTCCACTACGGTGGGAAGAATAATTTTAAAAAGCAAAGGTGGATACAAGGAGGCCAAAACATAATTACAGATCCTTTGAATTCCTCCTGAGCGCGGATTGGCAGCTTACATAGAATATTTCTCTATTTTTCTGAACTGCTTTCTGTTGATTTTCTAAAGTAAGAATTTACAGAGAATGTTTGTATGTTTGATCTTCATAACAAACCTATAAGGAGGTCAGGTTGGATATGATTATTCCCTACAAAACAGACAAATTATGAAGTAATTGAGATTTGGACCCACTATTTTAAACTCATAACTCTCTCTTCACCATTTAAAAACATTCATAAAGTTGACATTTAATTAGTATAAATTTCAAATAAAAGATGCATTGGAAGGAGATCACTTTCTTATAAAATAGATTTTCTCTTTATTTTGATAGATTTATTAGTTTACCTTCTCCACAGTCTGAAGCTTGATCTTGTAAAGGGGTTAATGAGAGAATGTTTATTAAAGATTTTTCAAAGCTTTATTGGAAAAGTCTACATGTGTATAAAGCTTCTCTTTGCAACATCATCGTGTGGTTTTGAGAGACACCTAAGCTTGACTTGAGTAATCTCACTTCAGAAGGTTAGGAACACATCATTTTTCTGATGTGAATAATAACAATAGTAATAATAGTAATTCACTAGTTTCTAGAATCTGGTTCAGGTAGACAGAAAGGGAAATCTAAAATCATTGTCTTCACATACACATTTTGAAATTTTATATAAATAATATATCCCATGTATACATCAACATAGGTTTAACTTTTTTAGTATTTTAATGCCTATAGAATAAAAACACTGGAAAAATAGAATGCTGCAAAACTCAATTAAATAGTTCAAGTCACATAAATATTGTTGGCTAAGTGATGTGCTGTTGTCAAAAAAGAAAGGGGGTTTTACTTTCATTTAATCACTCTGGAAGGAAAACTTAGAAATTACAAAGTTCAACGTTTGAATTAGAAAGAGATATACAAAGATGAGAAAGACTCAATCCTTTAAAAAAAGACTTAGAAAGTATTTTATATTTAAAAGTAAGAATTTTATACTTTTTTATACTTTAAACAAAAGCATTATCCAAATTTTTCTCATTTTTAAATTTTTTTACTTGGCAAATACTAGTTGTGTATTTTATGGGGTACAATGTGATATTTGGGCCTGCTTATATGTTGTAGAAAGATTCAATCAAGCTAATTGACATCTGCACTTCACAAACTTATTGTTTTGTGGTGAGAACTTTCATAATCTATTATTCTGGCAATTTTGAAACATACCACACATTATTATTAACTGTGGTCAGCATACAGTGCAATTGTTCACTAAATATTGTTCCTCCAGTCTACCTGAAACTTTGATCAACATCTTCCCTTTCCCCACCCCACCTCTCCCTTCCCAGCCTCTGGTAGCCACCTTTCTACTCCCCTTGTTTCTGTGAGATCAGCTTTTTCAGACTCCATATATAAGTGAGATCATACAGCAATTATCATTTTATGACTTATTTCACTTAGAATATCTAAAATGTTTGACTTAAGCTGAGAACAAATACAATTCTGTCTTCATGTAGTTTTTGAGACAGTTATGAAATTTTCCTAAACACTGAGCATATTTTTATAATGACTGTGCAATTGTCTATACAAATAAGTTTTTACTAAGCAAATCCTTTGTAATTTTTTTTGAGGTATCATGAGTAGCATAAACCCATTAATTTTTAGTGAGTTTCCTACCCTCTATCCCAAATTATCAAAAGGCCAACACTATGCAGTTTTTGCTTCACAGTGCTATAAATGTTATTGAATGTTAACTGCTACCGTAAATAGAGATGGGTGAATGTGGAGGTGATAGGAACATGACAAGTTTCTCTTGGTTTGATTTCATAGTTTCTCAAATTTTCTGAGCACTTTATATTTCAGCTTCCCCTTTCTCATTCTTTCCCACTACATATCATTTTTGTTCAAATACTAACAAAATAAGTGACATTTTGTACAAAAAAAAAATCACTCTTACTATTGTAAAAACACACAAAAATCTGACACTAATACTCTTTCATAAACCACAGGAATATCACATGGTCCTACATTTATCAAAAGGAAAAAAAAGAGAGAAATTAATTAATAATTTTTCAATATAATTCAAGCTCTGTTTAGTCACTTATTTTTTCTTCATTTATTAATTATCTTGGGTTTACCTCATTCATTCAGTCAATGACTGTCGGTAAATGTTTACAGTGTGATAGGCATTGTAGTACACTGGGGATTATCAGGTTGTTTATGAGTTTGTCTCCCAGGACATATATTCCAGTGCAGGAAGACAAATTGATAAACACATAATTTAGTACTTTACAGGCTTATAATAAAGTTATATACAAAGCAAATTGGGAGCATTCAAAAGAAACTGTATATGGCTTGGAGGGATTGATGATTTTGAAAGATGGGCAGACATTCTCTATTAGGAGATTAAAATATGGAAGAGTCAAGCAAGGGGTATCAGGTATGTGGAAAAGCAGGAATAAAAACATAAAATCCCAGAGGACATTGCATGTTAGGGAAAGAGTAGGTGTTTCATCAGGCTAGTGCACTGGGCATGTAGGACTGTCTGATGATTTCAAGAAACTGTAGACAACTACAAAATATATCTGTCCCACGGCAAGATTTTTCAATTCTTTTCTTTTTTTTCATCTACACTTTCTTTTAAGCTAAGCATATTAAGATTTAATCAAGTTACTTTGCATCTAAGACTCTGGAAAAGTTGAGACCTCACACAAAGATATTCATCTTAGAAGTTCACAAACAGCCAACATGAACAAAGATAAATAAAATATTTCATAAAGTGGTAGACATGGACAGAATGACAATGGCATATTAATGTAGTGAAATTATGTCCATGGGCATTAAAAGGCCATCAAACATTTTTAAAAGGTTTTACTTTGAAACAATGTCAAATATACAGTAAAATTTCAAGTACGGTACAAAGAACATTCTTTTACCCTGACTCTTTTAAGGATAAGATGCTGACTTGATGCCTCATTACCACTGAATATTTTAATGTGTGTTCACTATAAATAAGGACATTCTTCTGCCTAACTATAATACAGTCATCAACATCAGGAAGGTAACTTTGATATGATGTTAGTATCTATTTGGTAGGCCCCAATCAAATTTTGCCAGTGGTCCCCAGAATGTTTCCTTTAACAAAGGGCTCGAGTCCAAAAACATGTGCTGCATTCAGTTGTCATGCTTTTCAGTTTTGTTCAGTCTGGAATATTTTCTCACCCTTTCCTTGATTATCATGAAATTGACACAATCACACACGATAGGCCAATTATTTTGTAGAATGTCCTCAATTTGCCTTTGTCTAATGTTTCTTCAGGTTTAGATCCAGGTTGTACAACTTTGGCAGAAGAGATCAAGTGTCCTTCTTGTTGCATTCAATCAGGTGACACCTAATTTCAATTTGTTCCCATACCACAATGTTGTCTTTTATCACCTGATTTAGGTGGTGTCTCCCAGATGTCTTCAATGCAGAGTAACTTTTTTTCCCAGTCTAATTTAATAAGTAATTTGTGGAGAGATATTTTGATACCATATAAACATCTCCTTATTAAAATGTCTATGTTTATATCCAGATGGCCTCATCAATTCATAATTTAATCAAAGGGTTATAACCTATTATGATCATTATTTATTTTGATAATCAAATTGCACCCTATTTGACCAGCAACAGACTTTTCAAAAGGGTTTTCATCTTGCGATTTCAACAAGTCACAATCGTCTTTTAAGCACTTTTTTTGCTTAGGGACACAGTAAGGTATTCCAAGTTCATGTTTCACTTTTTCTGCCTCAGCACTCAATTTGGTCATTTCTCCAAGGAGCCCTGGCCAGTAGCATGGTATTTAGAAATCAAGACCTAGGTTCTACAAGTGTTACCCTTATATATTGGGACTTAGGTTCTAGGAGTGTTGCCCCCATATATTGGGGTAACATTCCTAATGTTTTATAAATATTTTAGTTTAATTTAATATTTTGTAAAATATTAAATATATAATTGACACCCCATTAACATTAGGGTGGCACTTCTTCCAGGTCTTGTCACTGGACAGAAATATATGTATAGACATAAACACATGTATGTCTATGTCTATTTATCTAAACCTATTTGTCTATATCAAAAATAATGAATTAATATTGATATATCTATTAATTCAACATTCTAGGATACATTCTAGAGTCTAGTTTTCACTCTCACATGAACCTCTCTTTTGAAACAGTGAAGAAGCTGCTTCTCTTGTCCAAAATGCACGTATATAATTTCTCCCCTGTATCCAACTCATTCATTGACACCATCCTGTGCCTTAACTTTCCCTGCTCTGTCATGCCCACCTGGTTTACTGCCGGCACCTGCTCTTTAGCACATGGTTGTTCTTCCTATGCTGCTCAAGTTTAAACAACGCTTTTCATCATCTACATCTTTTAACAAGGTCAAAGTTGTGTTTTTGAAGGATAAGTGTGACAGCAGTGTCATTAAAGTGAGGGAAGCAGAGATCGCCATCTGCCAATCCCAGGGAAATATTTAATGCAAATATTAAGGCAAGAGGAGATGAGGAAAATGGGGGGAAATAGACTTAAGATACATATCTCTGATTAAATGCCCCAAAGAGAGGTTGAAGAGAGGAAGTGGTTGATGAAAACATTAAGGCTTATAATTTTAGGATAACTGAATTTCTCAAAATTGTGTATATAGAATAGAGACAAGGTTATTTATTTCTTGTTTGTCTGATACAATTTTTCCTGATATCATTTTAGAGGTGAGAAAGAAGATAACTTTAGATTTGGAAGTGACATTTATTAGATGTTGTCAAGAACATTTTTTCAGTTAAAGTGGTCTGCGTACGACCCTGGTTATATTAAGTTGAGGAATGAATGAGGTTTAGATATCTTGTGTTGGCAAAATAAAACAAAGGATATCTTGTTTTGTTCTTATAAAAATTATTATTTTTGATGTATTTGTTGATTTCAAGTCTTTAATTTCTTCTCTCTTCTCTTAGATGAAGAAAACTGTAGAATCTATTCTCTACCTAAATGAAATATTTTTGATCTCCCTCAGCCTATTCCACCTTTGCTCACTATTTCTCTCTTAGGTGAGTAGCTAAGTATATATATAACCAGGCTTGGATGGAGAACAACAGACAGGAAAAGGAGAGACTGATGGGAGCCATTCTACTTATATTCTTCCTTCCAGGGTCCTGAGTGTTTGAATTGTATTAGTGCCCTGTTGCTGCCGTAACAAATTAGCACAGAATTAGTACCTTAAGAGACTTTAAATATATTATCATACAGTTCTGGAAAACAGAAGTCTGAAATGTGTCTTATAGGCTAAAATTATGGATTTGGTGCGCTTCATTCATTGTGGACTCTTTAGGGACCATTCTATTTTCTTGCCTTTTCCAGTTTCTATAAGTCATCCACATTCCTTGGCTAGTGGCCCCTTACTCCATTGCAAAGCATATCCCTCCAGCCTCTGCTTCCTTTGCCACTTCTCCTCTCTTTATGGCTTTGGCTCTTACATTGTACTTTTATTAGGATTCTTGTGATTACATTGGGTCCACTTGAATAATCTGGGATAACCTCTTCATCTCAAGACCTTTAACTGAATCACATGAGAAAAGTCTTTTTTGCTATGAAAGATAAGGTATTCACTGGTTCTGGGGATTAGGACATGGACATCTTTGAAGAAAAGTTTCTATTATTCTGTCCACCAACTACACTCAACGAAGTGTCCGACACTTAGCATCATGAAAATAAGCCTATGGGCTACATGCCATTGTTACATGTCATTTGTTAGTTTAATTAACTCTATAAGCTATTTACAGAATTTAAGTAACTTAGCAAAGTTAATACAGCTAGTAAATAAAATGCAGAAATTCATCCAGGTCTGGGACTCAAAAACCTGTAGCTGTAAACAATGACTATACAAACTAGGTGAGCGTGTATTATATACTATAAGGTTTTTTATACTATAGATGGTAACATCAAGAATTTAAAAGAAAATTCAGGAATCCAAGAACAACAAGCAAAAAGAAGATAGTAGCAGGAGAGTGTCTGGGAGCCTTCTGTATATGCCTTGTAAATCTGGCCCTTGCACAGAAATCCTAGTTACACACTCTGGGTATGTTTTAGCTTCTCTGGCATTTGGGAGTAGATGAATGGCTACTATAACCTGTACAATGATAAAGCTGGAGAAAGAGAAAAAGTCACATATATTGTAAAGTGCAGAAAGATAAGACAGCAAAAGAGAACATAAAGAGGGGGAAGAAGGAAGGATAGCTGAGGAATAAGGAAGAAAAGAGAGAGACAAAAAGAATGCTCTTCTTGGCTCTGCAAATTATACACAATTTTGATCTTTGTATAACTGGGTAATGATTTGGGAACAGATTGGGGTGACCATTGTGGATGGATTCCCAAGGGAGTCAATATTGTTAAACATAACTATTAAGACTCTATTTATGTTTTCCACATGTGGGACAAATTTAATGGAATGCTTTATGAAATTTTGCTTTTGGTCTTAAAAATCTATGTATCCCTGAGTAGTTACAATAATAAATTAAGGTATTCTAAAACTACATTGACTAAATGTTTTCTCTCATCAAGGACATAGAAATACACAAAACAGATACATGTAAAATTAAACCAAAATATAGCTGGAAACTAAAGGTCAGTTTCAATCTCCTTACCCTTTTATTACCCTGACATCTGATTTTCTGGGAGAGGACAAAACATACTCTCCTACAAATAGATTAATTCTAGGAGAAGCTTAATTAAAACCATACCCATTACGACCATTACCATCATCACCACCAACTCTTGTGCTATAAGTCTCATGTATTCAATCCCCACCAATAGGCAGGTACCATGCTAAAGTTAATGCATATTTTCTTCAAACAAATGCTATAAATTCTTTGGTGATTTCAACATTATAAAACATCATGCTATCATTTGTTCATGTGATTTTTCTATGACATCAACTAGATATCTTCTGAGAAAAGTAGCTACTTAGGCAAATATGAAATGACCAGAAAACTAATGTTACCCAAGGCTTTAGCAAACATGTGTGCTATTCTCAGACTTCAACTCATAAGTTTTAGGTAATGTACAATAATGTAAAATAATGTAAGTATTAGTATCTCTCGGCTTTAGACTATTCATAACACTGATTCTATGACAATGTTAGGTAAATCGTATAAAAATACTTTTGTTCATTCTCAATTCTCCTATATTAAAAAGCTGTGTACAAATACTTTTGTGAAGCACTGTTTGGAAAAGTATAGCATATTTGAGTACACCACCATTTCTCTCCACTACCTGGCTGGGTATATCTGCAGAAGTCATTTGACCTCTTTTAGTGTTATTTCAATGCATGTGTGTATGTGGATACATGCATTCATGTATATGTAAAAGAGATACGCTTTATACATAATATTTTATACACAAATTTTATGGTGATTTAAAGCTATAGGGAAATCATAGCTGCTCAATAGATTAGTTCCCTTTTATCTTCTTTCCATTTGGCCTCTCTGCAGGAGAGAAGGATTTTGTTGAAGAAGACATAAGTAAAACGTTTACTTCATTTGCAATATGGTGGACATTTGTCATGGTGGGAATATGGCGATAGATGTAGGGCTGAAGGCATGTAGTCTGAATTTCTCCACCACACAGACGCATGAGGAAGGAAATAAGCTAGCAGTTAGCAACTTTCCCTGGAATGAAGTAGACAAGATCTTTACTTTTCTGAGCCTAAATTTTACAACCTGTAAAAAGATATGCAATGCTTGCTTCCTGTACTGCAGAGTGCTGCTGATTGCATCAAATGCAGAAATGTCAAAGAAACATCTCGAAAACCCTAAACCTTACAGAAAGTTCAGAACCTATTATCAATGTATATTTAGCAACTATCACATTGTTCTGAATTCATGATGATCATTAAAGAATTTGAAAATATAACTTCAATGTGCATATTCATTTTTGCTGACACATTTTGAATCATTTTACAGTGTTTTATAACCTTATATTCTTTTCCATCTCAACTGGAAGCCTCTGCTGTGACTGAAGCCATTTCCTCCTTACACCCAATATAGGTAGGGATGATGGCTTGAATTTGATCCAGTCACTCTCCTGCCAGGAGTGGTCTCCTCTTTCCCTGACCAGGAGACACTCTTAATCTGGTCTTTTCTGACTACACAAGACCTAGTTAAACTTTGTTTTCACCTGGATTGCTTCAGTACTTTGAGTTCACATCAGTAATTTAACACCTAATTATATTTTAAAAGTGAGTGAGGAAAGGCATCCAGACAAAAATTCCATTTATTTTAGTGATAGAGAAAGCTAGAAAAAGAGAGAAAAAAAGTGATTTCTTCTAAGTGTGGCCTACCTCACCAGAAACAGGCCAATCAACCATGCAATTTTTTATTTATGTTTCCTTTTTATTTCCTGAGGGCAAATATATATTCTACCACCTTGATGAAGCCAAGTAGTGAGTAGCCATAAATCACTAGTGACATGCTGGAACCAGGCATTTTCGGGGGTCAGAAGAATGACTGGAGGATTATTTCCAGCAATATCCACAAAATAAGGTCACTATTGAGAAAAATCTAGAAAAAAGACAGACATCTATGTCAGATAATATTTCAAGGGATGTTGCTCATGAATGAATAGGGAAAGAACCAATACATTTTTAGTAGATGAGATCATTAGATTGGATTAAATCACACCAGACACAGTTTTAGTTTTCTAAATATTTCTTCTGTGTGTATACTCAAGGCAAAAAAATTACATCCATTTTTAAAAGCAAGCATACCATAATTTAAACATCCTGGTGATTTTTTCTCCCCACCATTTGAGAGGCAGTTTAACATACTGAAAGAGTGTGGATTTTGGAATACTAGCTTTTGCATTTTAGCACTTTCCCTAAAATAAAAATTCAGTTTCACTGAAACTCAATTTCCTACTGTGAAATGGGAATAGTAATGTCCACCTCATTATTACTGAAGACTGGTGTGTTGAGCCTATACCCCCTTTTGCTTCAGTACATATCAAATGCCTGTTAGTTACATCTTCTTTTTCTTTATTGAGATTCTTCATATTTATTTTGATATAGCTCTCATACAGAAATAAAAACAAATCTTAAATATAAAAAGAATAAGTATTGGAATTCATTATTTGGGATTGCCTTTAGAGTCTGAAACACATTATTATCCACCACTGATGTGGCTTTTTTAAGTAAAGGATTTCAGTAATTTAAACCTAGCCCACAAAGGAACAGACATCAAATCATAACAATAATAATAACAGTGATAGTAATACTACTAAAGAGACTCTACAAAGGAACATAGACTCAAAAATGCCAAGACATTTTAAGTCCTTTGTGAAAGTATGTGATAAATGGCCACAAAGCATTCTGACATCCACCAGATTTAAAATTATACACACATACACACACACACACGCACACTCATACAAGCACACACACACTTGCATCTCTCCTAGCTATGATATATACGCAGGCACAAAGTGGATTAGGAAGTAAATTTAAGTACATTTGAAAAATGATTATCAGTGCACAGTTATTAGTGATCCCAGGAGAAATTTTAACTGACTGGCATGTAAACAACTATTGAACTGCAAGTCATTTTCCACATGTATATTACTAAACACTAAAACATGTTTTCTAATTAACCTTTTTATTGAGAAAATTATAGATTCACATACATGTATAAGAAACTATTTTCCAGGGTGATTGTATTATTTTACATTTCCACTAGCAATGTATGAATAATCATTCATAACATTCTGACATCCATCAAATTTAAAATTATACACACACACATGCATCTGTCCTATGAGATTCTTAATATTTATGCAACATTAATAGCAATATTAATAGCTATGTTAGTTATTAATATTTCAGAGTTCGTAAGTGAGTTGCGTTTCAACAGTAACTCAAGAGCAGTTTCTCCACATATTTGCCAGCATTAGATGTCGTCAGAATATTTCAGTTGTTCTGATAAGTGTATTGTAGTATCTCATTGTGGATTTAATTTGCATTTCCTGATTACTAATGATGGTAAACATCATTTTGTGTACTTAACTGTCTTCTACCATTTTATGTGAATTCTATCTTTGTGGCTTCGTTCCTTTTGTGATTTTTTTTTTGCTCTAGATTAAGTTTTTAGAGCTCTTAATACAGTGTAGATGTGAGTCCTTTGTCAGATACATGGCTCACAAATATGTTGTTCCAATCTATAGCTTTTATTTTATTTCTTTTAACAAAGTTCTTTTTTCTCTTTCTTTTTTTTTTTCAGAGAAAATGGTTTTGTTGAGGTCTAGTTTATCAATTTTTCCTTTTGTAGATTGTGCTTTTGGTGTAAAATATAAGAATATTTTTTTCCAATACTATGCCAAAAATTTTCTCCTGTTTTTTACATTTAAGCCTTTAAAATATCCTGAATTAATTTTTTATAAAGTGTGAGACTAAAATGTGAGTTCATTTGATTTTTTTTACCCTTGTGGACATTCAGTTATTCCAGGAACATTTTGTTAAAAAATGCTATCATTTCCTCATTGAATTATTTTGGAATCTCTGTCATAGTTGTCAAAAGTATGACTGTGTGAGCATATTTGTATGAGCCAATCTCTGGATTCTCTGTTCTTTTCCTTTTATCTTTCTGACAATCACTCTGCTAATACCACATAGTTCCAATAATTGTAGCTACATAATATATTCTTAAGTAGGATAATTACCTCCATTTTGATCTTCTGTTTTGAAATTGTATTGACTTTTCTAGTTTCTTTGTTTTTCCATAACAAATTTTATAATCTGCTTGGCTTGAAGGAATTTTATTAAAATTATGTATCATTTTGGGAAGAACTGATATCTTTACTATGTTCAGTCTTCAAATCCATGAATATAGTATGCCTCACCCTTTATTTAGATCTTTGGTTTATTTCATTAATATTGTATTGTTTTCAGGATTGTAAGAACTGTGCATATTTTGCTAAATTTACACAAAATATTCAAAATTTCACCAATAAGTTTTGTGTTAGCTATAGGTTTTTTGTAAGTGTTCTTTATCAAGGTGCTGATAAAGTTCTCTCTCTTCCTATATTTCTGAGAATATTTATTATGCACGAGTGTTTTTTCTAACAAATTCTTTTTCTGTATTGATTGATATGATATGATACATTTTTCTTTTTTAGTCTGTTAGTGGGTGGCTTATAATTACTGATTTTAAAATATTAAAATCAGACTTGCTATCCTGAAATAAATCCCACATGATCATGGTATATAATTATTTCTCTATACTGCTGCAATAGTTTATTAAATATTTTTGTGTTAATGTTCATGATGATATTGACCTATAGTTTTCTTTTTATTATTGAAGATCTGTAGTAACATTTTATTTCATTCTGATATTGGTAATTTATACCTTTTCTCTTATTTTCTTTGAGGAAATATAGATTAATGAGTTAAAGGTATTCCTCTTTCCCAAGGTATATATTTCATGATATGCCTTCCTCTCATCAATGTTTTAGTTGTGTACAACAAATTTTAATATTTATTTTAATATAAATTTTAACATTTATACTATTAAGATATAATAAAATTAAATATAAATTTCAACCTTTATATATTTTTAGTTATGTGTTTATTTTCTTTCTTTTTAATTTAAAACATTTTTAATTGAGACTCTTTTTTTTAAATTATACTTTAGGTTCTGGGTTACATGTGCAGATCATGCAGGATTGTTGCATAGGTACACACATGTCAATGTGGTTTGCTGCCTCCATCCCCCGTCACCTACATCTGGCATTTCTCCCCATGTTATCCCTCTCCAACCTCACCACCCCCACACTGTCCCTCCCTTGGCCCCCCCCATTCAGACCCCAGTGTGTGGTGCCCCCCTTCCTGTGTCCATGTGTTCTCATTGTTCAACACCCACCTATGAGTGAAAACATGCAGTGTTTGATTTTCTGTTCTTGTGTCAGTTTGCTGAGAATGATGGTTTCCAGATTCATCCATGTCCCTACAAAGGACATGAACTCATTGTTTTTTATGGCTGCATAATATTCCATGGTGTATATGTGCCACATTTTCCTTGTCCAGTCTATCATTGATGGGCATTTGGGTTGGTTCCAGGTCTTTGCTATTGCAAACAGTGCCGCTATGAACATACACATGCAAGTGTCTTTATAATAGAATGATTATAATCCTTTAGGTATATACCCAGTAATGGGATTGCTGGGTCAAATGGAATTTCTATTTCTAGGTACTTGAGGCAGTGTCACACTGTCTTCCACAATGGTTGAACTAGTTTACACTCTCACCAACAGTGTAAAAATATTCCTATTTCTCCACATCCTCTCCAGCATCTGTTGTCTCCAAATTTTTTAATGATCGCAGTTCTAATTGGCATGTGGTGGTATCTAATTGAGACTCTTTATTGGCCAATGACTTATTTAGAAGTAAAATATTCAGTTTCCAAGTATTTGGAAATATCCTTTATTTTATTGATTTCTAGTTTGATTCCATTGTGGTCAGAGAACACACTCTGTCTGGTTTCATTTTTAAAAAATATTTTTCAGATTTTTGGCTCTGGTCCAGCTTATGGTCTGTATTTCTATATGTTCTTGAGCACTTGTAAAGAATGCATGTGTTTCTATTGTTAAGTGAAATGTTCTACAAATTTCTATGAGATCACATTGGTTGGTGGTGTTCGAGAGTTATTACATATTCTTGCTTATTTCTCTCTAGTTATTCTATAAATTGATAAAAGGACAAACTGAATTCTATAAATTTAATTTCATATTTGTTGTTTTTTAATTTGAATTCTATCAGTTTTGTTATGAATATTTTGCATTTTGTTGTTTTATGCATACCCATCTGGAATTGTTATGTGGTTTGACTCTGTTATTACTATATATCTATCTCCTCCTCCCTTCAATTTTCTTTGCTCTAAAATCTTATCTGGTATTATTAAGCTAGTGTTGATTTCCTTTCATTAATATTTAAGTAAATTTCTTATAGACAGCAGATCATTGGATCACATTTTTAAATATACTCTTCTAACTCTGAATTTTAATTGGTATATTTAGACCATTTATATTTAATGAAGCTACTAATATTTTAAAGCTTATGTTGCCATTTTAAAAGTCTTTATTTTCTGTTTATTCTTACTGGCATATGTTTCACTATTTTCTTTTTCTTAATTCTGGGCAGGCTACTCCATTTTCAGAATTTCATTTTGATTTGTCTATTATGTTTTTGAATGTATCTTTTTGTAGAGCTTTTAAAACATTTCTCTTGTTATTACATTATTTATATATATGTCATAATCATCACAGTCTACTAACATTATTTTATCAATTCATATAATGTCTAAAAACATTATTTAAGATAATTATATCATAAACCTCAGAGATGCACATTAATTAACATGATATATCACATCAACAATGATGTGAAACGAAGGAAAAATCTATCTAATCATATCAATAGATACCAAAAAATGATTCAATAGAATATAATATCCCTCCATGATTAAAAACCCTCAACAAACTGAGCATAGAAGGAACATACCTAAACATGACTAAGGTTATATATGAAAATCTCATAGCTAGTATATTACTGAATGGGGAAAAACTAAGAGCCTTTCCTTTAAGATCTGAAACATGACAGTAATGTTCACTTTTACCACTTTAAATTTACAAAATACTGGAAGTCCTAGCCAGAGCAATAATTAGACAAGAGAGAGAGATAAAGGACATTCAGCCTGGTGTGGTGGCTTACATCTGTAATCCCAGCACTTTGGGACGCCAAGGTGGGCTGATCACAAGGTCAGGAACGCAAGACCAGCTTGGCCAACATGGTGAAACCCCATCTCTACTAAAAATACAAAAATTATCTTGGGGTGGTGGCACATGCCTGTAATCCCAGCTACTCAGGAAGCTGAGGGCAAAAAAAAAAAAAATCACTTGAACCTGGGAGGCAGAGGTTGCAGTGAGCTAAGATTGCACCACTGTACTCTAACCTGGGTGACAGAGAGACTGTCTCAAAAATCAAAAAATGGGACATTCATAGTGAAAGGAAGGAGTTATTATCCTTCTATACAGATGGTATAATCTTATATTTAGAACTATCTAAATATTCCACAAAATAACTATTAGAACTAATAAATTCAGTAAGTTTGCAGGATAAAAAATCAACATATAAAAATCAGTAGTATTTCTATACGCCAATTGCGAATAATCAGAAAAAGAAACCAAAAGCAATCTGATTTACAAAAGCTACAGAAAAAATAACTAGAAATAAACAAAGAAATGAAAGATTGCTACAGTGAAAACTAAAAAACACTGATGAAAGAAACTGAGGAGGGCATGCACAAAATCAATGAAAATATATCCCATGTTTATGAATTAGAAGAATCAATATTGTTTAAATGCCCATACCACTCAAAATGATCCACAGATTCAATTCAATTCTTCTAAAAGTACTAATGACATTTCTTCACACAAGAAACAAAAAGACTCCTAAAACTTATGTGGAACCGCCAAGGACCCAGAATAGCCAAAGCAATCATAAGCAAAGAGAACAAAGCTGAAAGAATCCCATTTCCCAACGTCAAAATACATTGCAAGCCTACAGTAACCAAAACAGGATGGTACTAGCATAAAAAACAGACACATATTCCAACAGAATAGAATACAGAGAAATAAATCCACACATTTATAGTCAGCTGATTTTTGATAAAGGTGCAAGAAACATACATTAAGAAAAGAACAGTCTCTTAAACAAATGGTGCTAGAAAACTGGATATACATATGTAAAAGAATGAAGCTAGACTCCTCTTACCATATCAAAAATCAAATAAAAATGTATTAAATTCTTGACTTAAATGTAAGACCTGAAACTCTGAAAGTACTAGAAGAAAACATTGGGGCAATGCTTGAGGATATTGGTCTGGGTAAATATTTCTTGAGTAAGACTTCGAAAGCATAGGCAATCCAAACAAAAATGGACAAATGGAATGACATTAACCTGCCTGACTTCTTTCTGGGAGGTTTTCCTTTTCCTTTGCATTTGGTTGTTAAGAAAAGAAAAGAAAAGAAAAAAGAAAAGAAAGAAAAGAAAAGAGAATTGCTCTTTCAGCATTCACTAAGGCCAGCCAATGAAAGAATTCCCTTCCAAGAAATATCATTAAAAGTACTTAATAACCAGTGTAGTACCTGTAATGATCTTTCTGAATAGGCTGCCAACCACTGAGAACAGATGCCAGCCATAAAGAACTATAGGGTCTGACTCATGTAGATTTGCTAAGTATCCATTTTACTCTCCCATGGTCCTTTGGGGGTTTTGTCAAACCTTTGTCCAATGTCAGACCACTCGGTGCCATATTGGGTGACTGGTGATGCTTTATCTCTTTTAAATGAGATGCAGAGGATATATAAAGGGAAAGGTACTCCAGACTACCTTTCTCATCATGTAGAGAGGGCTGGCCAGAATAAAATAATGAAGAAATTGAGATAAAAGAGGAAGAAAGAAAGGACATGGGGTAAAGATCAATGGAGAGAATGAGCATAAGAGAAAGAGAATCACTACTGATGATACTATTTGAAAACCTGGATCTATCTGTGCCTCCTGTCTGTATATTTTAAAACCATGAGTCAGTAAATTTTCTATTAGCTTTAGCTGATTTGAGTTCTGTTTGTATCAGTTGAAATTCAAATCTTGCCTAATTTAACCTAATTTCATCAAATATTTCAAATACACAGGATTACAGAAAAATAATTAAGTGCACATACACTCATCATCCACATAATACAAATGCTCATATTTTGCCATATTTGATGCATTGTTGTGGACACAGTTTTCTTTAAGTGTCTTCTATTTATTCCCCTCCTTTCTTGGAGATGCCTGTTCTAAAAATAGATACATCAATCCAACCATGTTTTATACTTTATTTATTTACCCATATAATATAAATAACATGTTATTTACTTTTAAAGTTTACATAATTAGTGTCATAAAGAACTCTCATACTGCAACTTTTTCTGTCAATATTATGCCTCCCAGATTTAACACGCTGTTACATTTAGACATAGTCTATTCTGATCTTGAGTGATTTGAACTCTTTTTTGTTTTCCTTTGTTTTGTTTTCTTTCTTCCTTCCTTCCTTCCTTCCTTCCTTCCTTCCTTCCTTCCTTCCTTCCTTCCTTCCTTCTTTCTTTCTTTCTCTTCCTTCCTTCCTTCCTTTCTTTTCTTTTTTTTTCTATTTTTTTTTTTTTTTAGAGATGGGATCTCACTCTATCACCCAGGCTGGAGTACAGTGGAGCAGTAGTCTCAAACTCTTGGGCTCAAAAGATCCTTCCACCTTAGCCTCCCAAGAAGCTGGGACCACAGGCATTTGCCACCACAGCCCCTAATTATTATTTTGCATTTTTTTGTAGAGATTACATCTTGCTTTATTGCCCAGGCAAGTCTTAAACTCCTGACTTCACGCAATCCTACTGCCTCGGCTCCCCAAAATGTTGCAATTACAGGAATAAGCCAACGTGCCCGACAGTATTTTTTCTTAAGAATAAATCATTATACATCATCTTTCTAATATTTTGGATGTTTTTTCTCCTTTTTTATTATATGCAATGTTGCAATAGCAATTCTTGCACATTTTTGACAGTTTAGTTATGGGAGGATTGAAAGGGAATTGAGTTGTAGGCTATCTTCATTTTCAATTTAATCATGTTGTCAGTAGTTTTTATTCCTACCAACAGTATATGAAAGTTCCATTTTTTCATATTTTTCTCAAAAAGTTTTATTGCCAGATTTTATGCTTTTTGCCAATGTGATGATTATGAAGTGGAAACTCTTGGCTGCTCTAATCTGCATTGTTTGACTTCTGCTTACTAAAGAAGTTGTGCTTTTATCTATGTGTTTAGAAACGATTCAGATGAGCACTTAACATTGTTTGTTCATTTCTTTTTTTTTTTCTTTTTTTGAGATAGAGTCTCACTCTGTCACCAGGTGCCAGGCTGGAGTGCAGTGGTGCGACTTCGGCTCACTGCAACCTCCACCTCCCAGGTTCAAGCAATTCTCCTGCCTCAGCCTCCCAAGTAGCTGGGATTACAGGTGCACGCCACCACACCCAGCTAATTTTTTTGTATTTTTAGTAGAGACAGGGTTTCACCATGTTGGCCATGATGGTCTCGATCTCTTGACCTCGTGATCCGCCCGCCTTGTCCTCCCAAAGTGCTGGGATTGCAGGCATGAGCCACCACGCCCAGCCTGTTTGTTCATTTCATTTTCCTTTTTTATATTTAGAGTGATGAACATTTTTATTTCTCTAAAATGTAAAAAGTATTCAAATAGTGAGTCAATTTGAAAGTTGTGTTATCAATATCTTTTATAAGTCTGTGGGTTTTTTCCAAAATCTGATTTATGTTGTTTTACATACTAGATGATTTTATTTACTATTATTATTGCTGGTAAGAGTTGTACTTTTTATGAGTTATTGAATTACTTTTGTTCCAGAGTCAAAGAAAGTTTTCTGAAATGTTCTTAGAAGTATTAAACTTACCTTTATTCATCTAGCTCTTTAAACAATTTGAAATCAATTTTGCTGATAGTGTGAAGAATCTAATAAACTTATTAAACAAGGTACGTAATTTGGGGCCCAGATATAGTGCAGGAACAGTGGAACCTGGACAGTTTTTAGCTTCATCAATAAATAACGAGAATGGCCATCTTGAATCAAACTAGTACAGAGTTTACTCTTAAAGATTTTTTTTAAATCTCTATATTAGTTTTGTCTCCTTTACAATTCATAAGCTGGAAGTTTGGCCATTTTCTTCCCTCTTTTAAAACCAATATTGTGAGATATATTATATGAGTATTTTTAAAGGACCCATTTCACTTTTATAAATCTTGTTTTTTTAAATTTTCTCCATTTTATAATATATTTTAAAATTTTACTTTCAAGTCCTCATCCTCCATTTCATTATATTTCCCTTATATTTTGTCAATATTATTTCTTTCCTCTTATATTTAGATTTATTTTATTTTCCAACTAGCTTTCTAATTTGAATGCTGAGCTACTTCATTTTGTTCTTTTTTTTTCTGATATACGCATTCAATACTGAATTTTGCCTATAATTAAAAATGTATTTGCATGGTACATATTTTAATAGACAATACCTTCCTTGTTATTTAGTTTTAAATAGAACATGGTTTACATTAAAATTTTTATTATATTAATAAGTGTTTTTCACATTTCTGAACATATATTTTTTCCTTTCTTTTTTTTTAATTTTATTGCTGTGTGGTTAGAGAACCTGACATAATCTCTCTAAGACATAGATTCTCCTTGTCCCATATAAAGATTTTTTGGTAAATATTTCATGTACACTTGAAGTGAATATATATTATTGTCTAATTGTTGATTTTAAGAATCTATGAATATTAAGTAGCACAATCTTCTTAACATTTAAATACTTAAATTTTAAGTTTAAATACTTAAATCAATGTTTTTATTATCATTTGTTCTATGTATTTTATCACTCTCTTACAGGTGTTTAAAAATTTGCATTAGGTTTTGTTTATTTAAAGTACTACAGTGTAATTTCTTCAATTAAAGCTTTATATACTTAGAAGCTATTTTATCAAATATTCTTGGATTCATTTTGCAATATTTTCCTTAAAAAAAAGTTTCTAAACAATTATGCAATATCCCTCAATAATTTTAGAAGTTAATTTTTCTTAATATATATTGGATCTGATATTAGTAATTCTTTGCTGTCTAGTATTTGTTACTTTTTATTAAGTATAGCATTTTGCCATTTGTTGTAAGACTTTTTGTGCTGTTATGTTTTATGCTGAAAATTTTATATGAATATTTGAACATTCATGAATGGCAAATTAAATGCATTTTACATGTATTATAATTTTACAGATATATCTGGGATTACTTTTTTAGTCATTTCTGTTAATTCCTTATCATGGTATGTATTTCTTCATGTGATTTCTGGTTTTTAAAAAATGTTAAGCTTTTCTGTCCCCTTCCTCTCCCTCCCTCCACAATTGGAATCTTGTGCATTCAGTCTCTACGAAAAATGTTTTGTTCTATTTTTTACTGTGCTCTTCTACTTTATAGGTATAATACTTTGAGTCTACACTAATATGGTGCCTTTGATTTTATAGTTTTGATGCTGTATTATATAGTACATAAAGATTCATGATTATTTTATTTTTATAATAGTTACATCTTTATCAGTATAAAATGAACATCTGTCCATGTGGAAAATGCTAGTGGTATTGAAAATTATGTGAGTTTTTTTCTTGTTTGATGGTTCTTGTTGCTTTTTCCAAACTTGTGAGCCAATTTTTATTTCTGTTTTTCATATGCTGCGTCTGCATTTTGGTGGCTTTGCTAATCTTATTTACTTTATTAAGTGTATAGGTTTTGCTGTCTTTATTTTGACTTACAAACTTACCTATGTTTTAAATTCACCCCAAACCATGTATTGTAAATGCCTTATCTGGAAGAAATAATTCTCTTTCTTAAATATCCCAGAGTCATTCATCATTTCCTTACATTTTAGGCACTTTCTAAATTATTAGCTAGTCTTCCAGATGTTAAACTTTGAGAGAGTAATAACTGCATGTCTTAAATAGTTTTTGTTCTAATAAATATCTAATGAAAATAATGCTTAACACTTCACAACATATGTGTTGGATAAAAGAATATTATAAGATCTTAAACAAAATGAATGGTAGGTTTAGAAACCATCTCTTTAAAAAGAGCAAAAATATTTTAAGTATTAAAATTCATGGCTGGAATAGTAAGACTATTGTATTTTAACAAATTTTTCCACAGCTGCATATAAATGCTCAATAGTTTCTAAATGAGTGTAATTTTGTTCTGTAAAACACACATTGTTAAGTTCATTTCTCCATTAATTAATTCTATTTTGAGAATGATTCTTCTCTATGTTTCACCTTTGTTTGGTATCCCCACAAAAGTGATTCATGAAATAAATAAAACAAAATATTTGTTATCTTATTGAAATGATACATGTCATATCCAAACAATCCTTACCTTCACATTATTTAATATAATAACCATGGAAATAGTTTTTCTTGAGAATTTACCATTGTCATTCAAAGTCTTTCTAAGGCTGGCAACTTTTCTAACTAAGTCAATAGTTTCAGCCAGAGGAGATACAAACCAAAGGCTGATGTTGGTCAAAGCTGGTAACCATTAAAATTCCATTCTCAGTTTTGACCAGCGTGGAGAGCATTCTATTCAGTTGCCCGTTTCTCTTTAAAAGGAACATCCAATTCTTCCCTTCACAAAAACTATACTTATTCTATGGAGCTAAAGTACTAAGAGTAAATTTTCAATTTTCAAGAAAGGATTTTGTAGAAAAAGTGTTAACATTTATCAGACGCCAGGATATCTAGATTTTTAACTTATACATTTTATTTTTCCAGTGGATAATTGTACTGTGTATGAATTACATTGGGTTTTGAAGACAAATATTAATATATACAATATCATTTTGGTAACATGGTATCAGGTATTTTACTTTTTAGATGTTTCATACCTTACAAAAAACTGAGAATTATGTAACTTAATAGGAAATAATAAAATAATTGGTTCCACATATAAGATTCATTAATTCTTCCTCTTCTTCTTCTTTTTTTTTTTTTTTTTTTTTAGATAGAGTTTTGCTCTGTCACCCAGGCTGGAGTGCAGTGGCACAATCTTGGCTCACTGCAATCTCCGCC